>NW_027249157.1:0-30000 GCF_030848795.1 Temnothorax nylanderi | reverse complement strand
TAACTAACCTTTCGTAAATGTATCTACAGAAGAAATAGAGTCACATGTGCTATTGCATCAGCAGCTATGTCCAAAACAAAAGAAATATGACAAATATAGCAAATTTTTTCAGGAGTATATGTATTATATAAAAATAATTATTCTATAGTTAATTTTTATAATTAAAAAATGTCATAATATTTATGCATATATTATCTAAAGCTATTAAAATAATACAAAAAAAATTATTCTTGACATTACTTACAAAATTCGTCATCATTATTATATTCCATATTAGACACTGCAACATCAGCTCCATACATATCATTAACAGACTCCAATATCTTATTGGAGAACGATTCAGTTGTTGAAACTGATTTTATACTTGACTGAAGTAAAGGTAATTTATGAGACTGTCTTCTTGGAGTGAAAGCATTTTCATCTTTCTGTAATGATGTAGGAGATCTTACTATAGAAGCAGATTGTTTTTCTTTTTTCCTGTAAGTATAAAATCTTGAAGAACTATTATTTTTACTTGTAGATATTAATTAAGGCAGAGATGACTCAGCAGCATGAGAAACTTTTTTGGATTTTTTTCTTGATTTATGTCTACTTGAAATTTTAGAGTGAACATTTATAGATTTTGTATGTAATTCCTCAGATTCAGAAAGTGGTTTTACAACAGAAGCAGATCTTTCATGTTTGTCATATAAATCATGAGATCTTGAAGTAGAAAAAGAAGTGTCTTTGTTAATGTTGAAAGTAGTGTAGTAGTACAACCAGTCTTTTCTGCTTCCACTTCAAAGTTGTATAATTTGGAAGTAAAACTATAGTTTTCATCTGTTTCTCTTGATTCATGTGTAGCAATTAAAGCTGTCTTTTTAGCAATTTGTGTTGACTACTCCTTTGAGGAAAAGCATGGTTCTGCAGGTATAACTGTATCTTTTTTTTTTCCAGAAGTCGTAGATTTAAACTGTATTAGTTCCTTTGAAGGTTTAGGAATAGATAATTTCATTTTCTCTTTATATAATGTCCACTTTAGAGATTTTTTTATAGAATGCAGTCATCTTTTCCATCCGTATTAAAGCCGTATCTATAAATATTTTTTTCCGACGTTTTTCTTTCCCTCTTGACTCAAGATCAGTCGCAATATCTGAATGCATTTCAGCATCTTTCAGTTTGATACGGGCAATGTTATATGAATCTGAAGAGAAAATTAATGTATTTTTAATAAAATTAACATAGAGATATGTTCGTTTTTTTTCGATATAAACAATTTGTCTAAAATTGTATAGATTTAACGTTTCGTAAAATTATCCTTACCATAACGACCCAGTTTGATACGGGCAATGTTATATAAATCTGAAGAAAAAATTAATGTATTTTTAATCAAATTAACATAGAGATATGTTCGTTCTTTTTCGATATAAACAATTTGTCTAAAATTGTATTGATTTAACGTTTCGTAAAATTATCCTTACCATAATGACCCAAAATGTTTGCAACTTTAGCTTTTTTTCATTTAGTAACATCCGGAACAGTAACTTTTGGACAGTTTTATAATATTCTATTGACGTTTTTACATTTGGACATCTTAAAGTAGGGGAGACCGGGGCTAACCCGACACAATTTTTTTAAAGGCAATTTTCAACAATTAAGTAAAATTTTCAAGCAAATTTAATGGTACACATTTAAAGAGCGTTCCTTCAGGTACAAAATTGCTTAAGGAAATTTTGCTGTACGTCGCTTAGTTTTGCTCCCAGGAAAGGAAAAGTGACGCGAAGACAAATTTTTAAATTGAAAAATGCCGGGGTAAACTCGACACTTTGCCTGATCGACACAATTTGATCTGGAACTTATTTTTTATTGTCTGAAACTAAATATACATTTGTTTATCGTGTATTTAGAAAGTATAAAAATTTGGAATTAAGTAAAACAATCATTGGAAATAATGAAAACAAAAATTGTTGAACATTCAATTATTTTCATCTAAACTCATGTCTGAAAAAACAATTTATGCAAGTAAATTCGCGATTACACGTGCGCACACATTTGTCATGGGCCATATAGCTGCATCACAAGCATCGTTTATTATTGGGAGCCAATAAAACAGCAGCGTGTCGACTTTGGCCCGAACGTCGTTTTTTACTTTTGTTACTCCAAAAATATAAAAATTTTGAAAATATGCAAAAACTATTATCGGATTCGTATAAAGCATCGAATTTCCCATCAAAATCACTTACCGTTAGATTCGCAAGAGTAAAGCTCGATGAAAGAGTAGACATTTTCGAGAGATCAGAAAAATTACTTTTCACTATCAAAAACGCTTATGTCGCGTTAAAAATTACACTATAACTCAGAGCGTTACCAAATTCCGTTGATAATACTGGCACATAAAGACGCATTTACAGTAGGAAAGGCAAGTTTCTACGATAGATTTAAATTGGCAAAAAGCCTAGTGTCAGGTTTGCCCCGGTGTCGGGTTAGCCCCGGTCTCCCCTACCTTTTTCTTTATGAAGCCACTTTGTACATATTACATCAACGTCGGCGTCTTCAAACTCTACTATACTAAACGTCATTGTTTCTAAATATACATAAAAAGAAAACAAAAACTTAAAAACTTTTTCTTATAATAAAATTAATTATATGATTTTTTATATTTTTTTGCTAATTACATAATTATTGTACTAATGATGAAGCAAAGGAAACGTAGCATAACCATTCTTGAAAGGCATTGCTACACATTTCTGCTTAATTTATTTATTCACAGTCCAGCATTGTAATGATGATAATCCATAGACATGAAAGCAACCAAGACCAAGTGATGGAAACGATGGGGGCAACAAATTTTCGATATGCAAAAATGTTCTACCTATTACCATCATATCGTTATCATCAGAGTTACTAGATGCAAAATTTTCACACAAAATTATAGTACCATCAGCAAGAGTACAAAAAAAATCTGCTTCTCTTGATATATTTAATGATATGCCACCGGGTAAAGAAAGTAAACTGAGGAGAACAGCAAGTACTGACTAAAGGCCCATCAATATGAACACTTGTGAAACTAATTTTTGAAACCTGAACATCTTTTTTATGTATAGGGGAGACCGGGGCCTAACCGTCGCCGGGGTTGAACCGTCAAATCAAATATCTCGGAACCTGTATATTGTGCGAACTTGCTATTAACATTGTAAACGCTGCTTATGGTACCCATGTGACCAACGGAGTTTCGGCAGGTTACCTGCCGTGTTATGATTTTTACGAGGGCAAACGTGTTTTCGGAAGGTGAAAGTTACATTTTCTGCGCGTGGAAATTTTGTAATATCTGCAATAATATTTGCTCTCCAAATCTCGAGGTACGCGATTATAAAGAGTAATGCATGCTGAACACGAATCCAGTGTAGTTTTTTCATTATCGTTGATGTCTAATATTTCGTGGGCGATCAAACCTGAAACTCGTGTTTGGGGTTAATCCGTCAGTAAGCAGTCCGGGTGCATTTCCAAGGCATTTCCGGGCATTTCCAGGCTCACTGCATATGGAATATGGATGAGACGGGAATTACAACCGTTTAGACACCGAATAGAGTCATCGGACGTCGAGGAGTGAAACAAGTCGGGCGAGTGACTTCTGCGGAAAGAGGAACCCTCGTAACTATTTTTTAATAATGTTTCGCATAAAAATTTTAAATAAATTTTTATATTTTTCTCTTAAAAAACAATTATTAAGATGTATCCTATCATTTTTCAGGATTAGATGTACGTATATGTATTGAAAATGCAGTGTGACGGTTAAACCCCGGCATTTTTGAGATTTCAATTTTTCCACCGTTGTCGTTTTTGCTCTATTCCGGTTAAACAAAGCGACGTAGATAAAAATTTCCTATATAAATTTTGTAGCTAAAGGGTCACTCTTTACAGTGGTATACCACATTTAACTAAAATTATTTATTTTCTTGTTAAAAATCGGCACCGAAAAAGAACTGACGGTTAGGCCCCGGTCTCCCCTACTATATTCTGAATATCGTCGTGCTATCTGTTGCAGAGGTTTCTCATCTTTTCTAACAAAATACTTGAAAATTTGCATAAAATTTTCAAATTTAAAGGCAAAATTGTTTAAAATGCCCGATTTCTTCACACCTTCCAATAGTTATCTTCCAGATAAAGATATCCGTTAGATAACTAAAAATTCGTTTTCTTCATTGAAACCTCTGGTTACGTATCTAACGAATAGCTATATTCTTCAAATGCTATACTTCCGGTCAATACATAACACTTTCGACACAAAAGGTACTAGAATGTTACTATAAATTACACCGTATTGTCCGCGAATATACCGTTCTGTCAGCGAATGAGCGAAGTGAAATTAATTGTGTTTTGCGATTAATGCCCGGTTTCTTAATATTCTTGAAGAAAACAATTATCTGGTTCAAATGGAGAAAAAAGGAGCAAATTTTACAAAGACTGAGGTCGATTTGTGTGTTAATCGATATTACATTAAAATATAAACATTATTGTCGAAAATAAAAAAACCGATGCAACAATGTGGAAAGATAAAAACGAAGCTTGAGAAAAAATTTGCAACGAATTTAAGGGGGGTCTCTACTGTAGCCGGGCGAAAAATAATGATTTTTTGGGAATTTTTTTTAAAGAAAACTATAAGTGATATTGGATTAATTTTTTTTGCAATATAAAGAGGCATTCTTAAAGAAGAAAAAAAATTTTTTTTTTCAATTTCATTAATTTTTATTGTGTTGACGTACAATTTTGTGGCACAATGTCGGTAGCGCAACGGTTATCTGCGTACAATGTAGCAACGAGCTGAGTTATCTGACAATGAAAGCGAAAAACAAAAATTTTCTTTAAAGCTTAATAAATTACGCGGGGATTGAACCTATTTGCAAATAAAAATATGAAAAATTGAAGAAGTTACAGCAATCGTAAGAAAAGTGACATTTTTTCGATTAAAAAATCAATCTTCTATTGTTGATAAAAATGTTATAAATAAACAATAAAATGTAACGGTAGGTTCAATCCCTGGAGAAAATTGTAAGGAATCGAATCATGCGTGGCAAAAGTTATTTGATTGATTACTTTTTGAGTTATCCTGTACGCAAAGTTGGAAAAAGTGGTTTTGAGAAAAACGCGTTTAAAGTTTATCCCGGTAAGCAAGAAACATCAAGAAACATTTTAACTACATTACAGCAACGTTTTAACATTAATGCAATGTAGTTGAAATGTTTCTTGACGTTTCTTGCTTACTGGGATTTTTTTGCTGTCAGCCAAAAAAGCACGTAGAAATGCATGAAAATTTCAGTATAAAGGTTTTTGAGGTCGCTGAATCCGAATCTGATATCAGATTTTTAAAATTCAAAATGGCGGATTCAATATGGCGGGTCAAAAGAGTCGCAGTTGAATAAAGAAATGAAGTTTTTGATATTTCCACGATACTTACAGTTAAATAACGCTCAATCCGCTATTCCGGGCTATTCTCATATAAAATGCCTTCCTCTTCCTCGTAGAACTCCTGTTTGGCAATTTTCGTCATTCTCTTGGCTGTTCGAACTTCTTTACACACACACATACACACAAAAATACAAACACATAAATATAAACACATGTAGGGTCAAACAAAATAGTTGAGGGTCTAGGCAGGTATAAAGAATATTTTTGTTCCCACAACGATAGAATGCCGAGGATGCTGCGAAGTCAGTACAGCGTACTTCTGCTGTATCGATCCTCCGCGCGCCTCACTAAAAGGAGCTGTAGTTTCGTCAATTTTACGAATTCGACGATAACGCTTTGGGAATATGTTCTTGAAACCTTATACTATTTATTTATGCAAAAAATAGATTTTTTTGACCCATTACAGTAGAGTCCCCCCTTAATGCTGCTTCGGGAAATTTTCCTCGCTCCACAAAAACAATTCATGCGAAATATGATACAGTAAAAAAAAATATCCGCAAAAAATGCTCGATCCTCAAAAGCGAACAAACAAAAACTGGTGGTGGTCAGTGCCCAGTGTCTTTGACTCCCTGCGAGGAAAAAATATTATCATTGACACCAAACACCATGATGGGTCTCCAGTCCAGATTTGATAAAGACTCACAGTATGCAGGTAATTACCACAGTCTATAATAGCAGAAAAATGAAGTAAGAGAAACATTATCATATAACATATCACATTATCAGTATCTCATTTTCTTTCAGAGCCAGGGTCAAAGTCAAAGTGGTTCAACACAGTGGACGACACAACAGGATGCAGAAGAAGGTGGTTAATAATCTGTAATGCTATTAAATGTTTATTGTAAGTGGTCGGATTTTTTTCGTAACAATATTACATTTTCTTTTAGAGCCAGAACCTAATATCGCGGATACCATAATATGCAGATATTATGTTTGTAGACGACGAAAATGATGGTTAGTTATTGAAAGTATTAACATTAATCCGGAAAACAATATAAATTTTATTTTAATACTTTATAAAGATATTTTACAGTTTTTGAAAAGAACAAAAAATGTTGGCAAAGAAAATGTAGGAGTACCCAAAGCACCATTAATAAGTTCAGGTAAAAATTTTTTTTAATTTTGCATTATTTCAGTATTAATTAAGGCTCCTGGACCTTTTCCAACATCTTGTGAGATCGTAACGTCAGAGGCGAGAAGTGACAAGTTGAGAATTCTTGCATGCAATTTTCAAATAAAAAAATTTTTGCATAAAATAACACCACATTACTTCAGCATACTTCAAAAATACTCGGAGCATTATTCCTTTCCCTTCAAAGTTAATAAACAGCCATAAAATGAATATAATACAAATGCAGGCTTATGCGCGTGGCTAGGCTTGTATTACATTCATTTTACGACTGTTTATTAACTGTTAAGGAAACAGAATAGTGCTCGGAATATTTTTAAAGTGTGCTGAAGTGATCTAAAGTGTTATTTTATGCAAATCTTTTTTTATTTGAAAATAATATTTAAGAATTCTCAGCCTGTCATTTCTCGCCTCTGACAATCTCACAAGATGTTAGAAAGAGTCCTTAAGAATCCCTTTCTTAAGGAATATTAAGAAAAGTATTAAACGTAATGTGTTTTTGTAGAAAAATCGGCGAATACCGAAAAACCCCACATGGAAAAGAAAATCGATACTGTGGATTCTGTTCGCGAGATTAATAAACGAAAAGGTATAAAATATCACAGAATATCAAAAGAAATAATTTACAACCATAATTAATCATTGTAGGAACTGATGCTAAGTTTATTTTTAAAAACAAACGGACCAAGCCGTTTACTGAAAATCCTTAAATTACGGAACAGAACTTGCAGTTGAGAAACGAACTCTTGGTGTTACAAAAAAATTATTAGTGCAAGAAATAGAGGATAAGTCAAAAATTACGAAACTGACAATCGAAAATTTAAAGTTGGATGCGCAGATTAAGAGACAAACACTACAGAAATTCAACACAAATGTCGAAATTGACGAGAATGACGAGGTTATTGATGATGATTAGTAAGTATAATATTTCCATGATAATTCGTACAATATACAATTCGTGTAGTATAATAGATTTGTTAACATGATACTCTTTATTTGCAGTAATTAATAATGGACCATATGGCACCACTTGGAATAATCGTTAGGCAGGTTCTAGTTGCGTAATCTATAAAAAATAAGAGTGATACATTTCTGTAAAGTGCCAAAGAAGTTATGTGATATTCCGTAGAATAGATTATACAATAAAGAAGAGATTATATATAAAGAAGTTTTTTAAGATATTACATAACAAAGATCAGATACAAAAAAGTTATTTTTGGTTTAAAACATGAATATTTTATACTTTCGTTAAATTTATCATTAAATTTACCTTGAAAAATACTCATTGATGAGTGCTTGTCTCATGTCTGACATTATTGTCTTCCACTTGAACTTCCAGTTGATTCCAGTTGCCATTTCCAACCCGGGAAAAAATGATTAGATATAATCATATATAATTATATCTGGTATATATATAATTATATATAATTATATATGTTTTTATATGGGGTCATATCTAATTATACATGGCCACATGTGCAATCAGTGGTCCCACATACAACCAGATATAGCACCATATCTACTTGTATATAAATGTATATAATTTTATGTGAAGCCAGATATAATGATATGTGAGTAGTGCACTCTACATATAATTAGATATAGTATTATATACAACTATATATGCAGTCATATATAGCCAGATATATTAATGTGACTAATCTGGCGCTATATACAACCAGATATAGCACCATATCTAATCGTATATAAATGTATGTGAAGCCAGATATGATGATATGTGAGTACTGCACCCAACATATAACTAGATATAGTATTATATACAACTATATATGCAGTCATATATAGCCGGATATATTAATGTGACTAATCTTGTCCTATGTACAACCAGATATAGCACCATATCTAATCGTATATAAATGTATGTGAAGCCAGATATAATGATATGTGAGTAGTGCACTCTACATATAATTAGATATAGTATTATATACAACTATATATGCAGTCATATATAGCCAGATATATTAATGTGACTAATCTGGCGCTATATACAACCAGATATAGCACCATATCTAATCGTATATAAATGTATGTGAAGCCAGATATAATGATATATGAGTAGTGTACCTACATATAACTAGATATAGCATTATATACAACTATATATGAAGTCATATATAGCCAGATATATTAATGTGACTAATCTTGTCCTATGTACAACCAGATATAGCACTATATCTGTATAGATATAGATTCGCAAGTCATCATATATGCTGCAGATATTTAATCCTAAATTAAAAAATTTATTTGAATTGTTTTTATATATATTATAGATATTAAATTCAAAAATTCGTTACATAATATTATATAATTCAGTATTATAAAATAATATTGCAGGTCATGTGTGCGTATGGAACTTGCCCGGGAAAAAAAAATTATATATAATTATATATAAATATATATGATTATATATAATGCAATTATATATCGTAAAACGTAGTTTTACGTAGTTATATATAGTAAAGGATATCATTCCGCTTGCTATCAAAGTTTCACTGCATTAAATAATAAATATAAAAAAGATGCAAAAATTGAACCACAGCAATCGACATCTCGTGAAATTGACGAAGGAGTTGCATCAACTTCTAGAGGGTAAGTTTAATTCGTTTAATAAGTAAAATTTCATGTGTGTTGCGTAAACAGAGGGTCGTTCACCTGACGATTCGAATACAACGGTTAGCTTTTATTTTCACGAATTTGTCCTTGTATACATTTGAAATACAGAGTTTATACGCGCTAGCAAAAAGTGAACTGTTCTTTTTACGTCTACTTTATTAAATTAAGAAGACACGAAAAACGGTGTTTAATAAAAATTACGTTTGGATTTTTTATAGCTCCGAAAGTATAGAATGTTCCGAAAGGGTACAAGCGCCTAGCGATGATGATACACTTGATTTGGAATCCAGGTAAGAATCAGAGAATTATTTGTTTAAGTATCAAAATTGTTCATGACATAATTTACTGTATACATGCATGCATTGAATGATTTATAATATTTTTTCAGCAATGACAATATCGAATGTACGAGTGATGCGCAACCGTCTGATAGTGCTCATGAGGAAAACAAAGAAATCAAAATATTTGATTTTATACATTATATGAATTACTTTAATAAAAAGAATGAATAATGTACAATGAAAAAATATTCCACATTTTATTGTCCATCTATTTTGCATGTTCGTAAGTGACAAACCCGATTTATATACTAACGTACTACATTAAAGAAAAATTACCATGTGCGCACTGTAGCAAAAGAGCGTCGTGGGCACTCTTAATTTTTAGTTTCAGAGTAGTGTAAGAACTCGTTTGGTCCGCGTTCAAGCCGTAAGAATTTTTTTTTTGTATTATTTATAGTTCACACTTACCTCTCATATAAATTTCAAAGTGAATAATATTTGACATCACCCTCGTGAAATATTACATTGTTTACAATCTGTAAGAACAATTTTGTCCCGCTTGCCAGGTGTAAGAAACGTTTTTTCATAAATTATCTATTAAAAACTAACTAGCAAACAAGTTTCAAGGTGAATAAGATTTGACAAGGACACGTTCAAAAATTACATGTTTGTTATAATTTTTTGCATCTATGTACCGCTGACCGACCTCGCCAATATCATGTACCTTTCTTACTCGATTAAAACAACTAATTCTATTAATATGGCGGTGAATAAGATTTGACAGAAATTTTGTCGCGGGCTCCCGGTCTAAAGCATGCAATCGGAACTTGAGAAAATAAATCCAGTTGATTTATTTACGACCAATGATATATTGGATTTAATTCAGATATATGATGCAACCATGTAAGTTCATTCAGTATAATTCATTCTTGTAAATTTTATTTTGGATAAATAATTTGTAATTACTTTATAAATATTTGCAGTAATATAATCATAATTATTAATAATTATTTAAATAATTGCAATTAAATTATTTTAATAATAGTTATAATAATAAATTTATATAACAAATTATAAAAAATTTTAATTTTAAATTAATAAAATAATTAAATTATATTTGATTAATTAAATGCTAAATAGATAAAAATAAATAATAATTATTTTTATATTGTAAATTTATTAAAATAATTATATTATGCAGGTCACTCTGTATACTTTCATATTTTATCAAATTTTTATTGTTATTTAATCATTATTATGTAATAAATGTAATTATTAATCATTTTTATTTATCATATTATTCTCATAGCGAAATAGTTGGTTATATCGATGGCATAGAGTCTCCTCGAATCGTTGGTAATAAGCAACAGTATAAATTTTTTAAATTTTATCTTAACGGAAATGGAAGAAAAATTCAAATAGTGGCTTGGAATGATGACATAGAACCTATTTTACCTCTTATAAAACCAAATCATGTAATTATATGCTTAAATTTTCATGTTAATAAATATTTTGTCTGAATTATAATTCTAAATCAAATAGTATATATATAAATTTTATTATATTTGCTTTTTTTCATTTTTGTTTTATAACTAAATGTATACTTAAAATATGTATTCATTTAATAATTAAATTACATTTATATTATATTAATCTCATTATTATAACAAAGTATTTTATTAAAATAATTTTAATAGATCATTCACTTGGACGGAATTCAAGCAAGAACTCCAAAAATGTCCAACTTTAACAATGGAAATGTTCGTTACGAATTATTGATTCGTAGTAATACAGTTATTACAAATTTAGGAATATACGAACCAAGTCAAACTTTCAATGAAGCAATTCCAATAAAATTAAATGAGATTTTTAATACTTCTGAACGTGTCTGTGAGTTGTTTCGTTATATCTATATTTATATTTTAATATATATATATATATATATATATATATATATGTATATATACGTAAAATGTTTAATTTAATGTTAATAATTGAATCTATTACTTTTATAATTGCAACAATAAATTATTTCAAATAAAAAAGATAATCAAAATGGAACATTAACTAATTTTTTCTTTCTATTTTTCATTTTTTTGCAAATAGTAAACATACAATATATATCAAGAACATCAATTAGTCTTTATATCAAATCTATAATTTTTTATTTATTTTTCAATTTTTTTAATTACATTAAACTATGAAATGTTTTATGTTTAATCTAATTCTTTCTTCCTTGATTAATAATCTTAGTTTTGGCATAATATAGATAATAAATATTTAAATTATATAATTGCATTTATATTTAATAAAATTATGTTTTTTTTTTATGTTAAATCAAGTTATCTCATTATATATTCAAGATATTTAAAATATTAGAAAAATTTTCCTTTCTAAACAAAAAAAATTTTACTCGTAATATTTTTTTAATTCTAAAATTAAACATATTATTTAGTTAATTTAGTTCTTATATTTTAATATCTACTTATGTATCATTTTTTATAGTATTGGAAGCTTACGTTAAAACAAATTTTGCGGAAATACATGACAATAAATTAAATAAATATATTGGTTATGGTTCAGTGACAGATGGGACTTTTAAATTAGAAGTACATATTTTAAATTTTCCGACTGATGATTATTTAAAACTAAAGATAAATAAAGGTGATAAAATTGAAGTGATAGGTGTTGTACAAACTGGTAACATATTTACATTTATTAAAAACAATAAAATTTGTAATTTATTTATTATTTGGTTTTCTTTATTATAAAAGGACAATGAAAATATGCTAAAAGTTTGTATTTTTATATTTTATGATTAATAACAATCCCGGCATACACATAAGCGATGTTCTTCACATATGGGTCTTAATTGTCTTATATATTTCTTTAACTTTTTTTGACGTTATTTTTCTTAAAAAGCCATAAAACAATTTTTTGCACAAAAATTACAAATTTTGAGACCTTGTATTTGGCATACGTAGCCCCTGTGCATGGGTCATTCGTGTCCGTTCGAGATTTGTAATTTCCAGTACTCGCAGCTGTACCAGCGGAATCTAACCAAGTTTTTCCCTGAAGTAACTCTTCACTTAAAGTTTTTTTTCAGCTATTACAAATGGCACCTCTGCTGAATTTCAAGATATTACAGGTAATAGATTTTGGCCGGACACAAATGACCCATGGACAGAGGCTGAGAGTTAATAATATTAATCCTTTATGCGCATACATGAGTTTGGATATTTTATATTTTTATGTATCATTGATTTTAAAGTAAATTTAATTAATTATTTTATCAAGCCCAAAATATTTCATATTACAAAATATTAAAAATAATTAATTTGCAAACATGATAATTTTTAGTAAGCTTGAATAGAATTGTACAGATAAAGAAGACAATTAAAGCAATCAATTATTACATCAATAATCAATCAATGCGTTAATTATTGTTCCTAAAAATATGAGATTCCCAAAAAACAAAACTAATTTTTTTTACAACAATCATGTACAAAAATACTTAAAACTTAAAAGCATTCAATTTTGTCTTATGATATTTTCTTCTATCTCATCTATCATTTTTAAAATATTACTAATTATGTTGGTCAACTTACATATTTATTCAAAAATAATCCTTCGCCAGTAATAAAATAATATAAAATATTTATTAGTCGGCCTGACTGGCAATAATTGAATAATTATAACGACGTTTCGACCTTTATTTTGGGTCCTTATCAAGTCAGGCCTTGCCAGTCAGGCCGACTAATAAATACTTTATATTACATATTTATATTTCTTATATCGACATTTACAGATTGATTTAAGCATTAAAATACTTTTTTTATTTGACCTATTGGCTGCAATGCTTAGTTCGTAATTTTTCTTTTCTTTTTATTTTATACTATATTTTTTAATGTTATAATAACAAATTAATATATCTATTATTTTTTATCTTATTTACACCATTTTTTTTAAATCTTTTCTTTTAGCTATAAAATTATATTATCCATATATCTCTAAAAACAACAGTTTTATATAATTTACTATTTACATAATTTTACAGTTGATCCAGTGTACTTACTTGTTAATGACTTAAATAATGTACGAAAATTAAGTGGACGTATGTCATTTCCGATGTTATTAAAAGGTGTAAAAATACCAGAGAAAAGAAAAAATGAAGAAAGTACATCACAACAAGTAAATTGGAAATTTAATATTATAGAATAATGTAATACAATATGTATTTAAGAGTAATAGTTTGTACTTTAATTTGTTCTTATAATTGTTAATTTAAATTAATTATATTGTACTCATATAAACATATACTTATATAAATATTTGTGAATGATAAAAAGTATAACATATATATCGCTCATGAATAAGTATTGATTAAATTAAATAGAAAAATCATTTATTATTTTGTGATTTCTGCAATAATTAAGTTGCAAAACGGTAAAGAATTTTTTTATGTTATTTCAGCCATATTACCTACACAATAAGCAGTATTATAACTATAATCAGATATTCTTTATATACATATATATATTACATACATATTTATAAACCTAACTATACTTGCACTTGCTTAAAAAGTATATTTTTAAAGCAGCATTTTCTTTAGATAAAACCATTTTAATTTTTATGTGCATATTGCATTCTCGTAATTTTCTATGTCTATGTAAAAAAAGATTAAATTACAATTATAAAAAAAAAACAAATAATTTACTTAACATTTTATACTTATATTTTTAAAAACTTTAATCTAGTATTTTTAATCAAGTATTATTTAATATATTTAAATTTGAACTTAAAAATACCTGTCTATTAAAATATGCAATTTTATTTTAATTTTAATATTTAAAAAGTACAACAATTAGCGTAACTAAAGAAATCAGATTAAGTTTAAAAAAATACAATTTGCAATATTAAAATATAATTATAATATTTATGTTTCAGATAGAGAAAAAGAGGAATTCTTTCTAATGGAATTTATTATGTTACATTATTATAAAATTAAATATTAGGTTCAAATTATAATTATAATTCTATGTTATAGTGTTATAAAAGTTTATTATTTTGTTTATTATAAAAGTTATATGTTATATTATTATAAAATTAAAATAAATTTTCATTTTATATAATATATATAGATTATAGATTCTCTTTTTATAGAATATATAGATTATACACACAGAAAAATAATCATTTTAAAATCAAGAAAAGCACTTACTTATTTTATTTTACGTAAAATGATTATTTTTCTATGTGTAGAGCATTAAATTTATATCATTTATTATCAAAGCAAGAGATACAATATTTTTTAATAAAAAAAAAAGATATTCTTATAAATAACAAATAACGTTACAAATAACGTTTATAAATAAGGCAATAAAATGTCATAATAAGTTATAAAATATGTGTAAGAAGTTTATTAAGATGTAAAAATGATAAACAATTTATAAAACTGAAAAATTTTAAAAAGAAAATAAAAGAATGATAGAAGCATTACAGATTATTGTTATACGATCCAAAAGAAGAAGGAAAAAGAACACATAGGAGATTTCGAAGTTTTACAAAGTGTCTGGTTTCGTTAATATTAACAGTAAGTTTCCTTCCTTCCTTCCTTCCTTCCTTCTTTCTTTCGTTATTATTTCTTTTCTCCTTTTTTCCCAATAGTAAGAGTAATTTTGACTTCAATACCTAAATAAAACGTTAAAATACTTAAATTAAACGTTTGAAACTATAACATTTTTTACTTTCTTTAGCTGTTACTAATACACTATATATATATATATATATATATATATATATATATTAGTAACAATATAAATTTCTGAGAAAATTATTATTTACCTTTAAATCAAAAGGAACAGAAGAACAGGAACAGGAACAGGAAACAGGGAAAAATCTTTTTAACAGGAACAAGGTTTTAATGACAGGTTCTTTTTGTAGAATATCTATAAAAAGAAAAAACTATGATTAAAATACATATATATAAATATATAAATAAATTTGTCTGGATAAATTTTATGCAGTCATATATAATCTCACAAAAACAGCTTCAATTTTTTCAAAAATTTATTAAAAATGAAAAATAAACAATATTTTATACATATATATATATATATATATATATATATATATAGATAAAATTATTATTTACCTTTAAATCAAAAAAGCGGAAGAACAGGAACAGGAACAGAAAACAGGAGAAAATCTTTTTAACAGGAACAAGGTTTTAATGACAGGTTCTTTTTGTAGAATATCTATAAAAAGAAAAAACTATGATTAAAATACATATATATAAATATATAAATAAATTTGTCTGGATAAATTTTATGCAGACATATATAATCTCACAAAAACAGCTTCAATTTTTTCAAAAATTCATTAAAAATGAAAAATAAACAATATTTTATACTCATGGTAGTAATGGTAGTAAGCATATACTACAGTATGCATGCACAGTACATTCTGTTTACTACCAGGACAAGTCCTGATTGGCTGCTGCTTTTCTGCTTTTTGCTATTCTGCTAAGGTATGAATTCTCCCTAAGTCAATGATTGATTACCACAGTTACCTGGATTTAAATTATTTTTATAATTTAAACCCTGGTGAGAAAAGTTCTATTTTTCTAGGATTTCTTATGTTTTAAATTTATAAATAATTCTGTAAAAATCTTTAAATTTTAATTGACATAAACAAATATTATTTTAATTAGTTGTATACTATAATATAATAAAAAAATAATAATTTAAAAATAAAAAGTATATATTTGTACATATTGTAATTTTGCAAAATTAAATGTTTTTACAAAATGCAGTCTAATTTTTTAAACTAGGTTTTTCTGTTTTTTTTTTACAACAATTAATTCCTTTTATTATTCTATGTATAAAGATATTAAAGTATATCTAAAGGACTCAAAGTCAAGAATGAAAGTAAAGTCACTTGTTCTTTTTTTGACTAACTCCTTCATAGTTCTTTTTAGTGGAACTTCTTGCATCTTTCCTTTTTTTTCCTCTCCTTTTGGAGAGAAAAAGAGAAAAGACTTACACAATATTACCAATTCATAGAAATTAAATTACCTAGGAAAGTTAACACATACCAACTG
Source organism: Temnothorax nylanderi (assembly GCF_030848795.1). Lineage (NCBI taxonomy): Eukaryota > Metazoa > Arthropoda > Insecta > Hymenoptera > Formicidae > Temnothorax > Temnothorax nylanderi. The sequence continues at coordinate 13,406 of NW_027249157.1, read as the reverse complement.
CCCAAGGTAATTCTATTTAGGAAATAAAAATTCTAAAGGAATGGACCTGTTTAGAATCAAGAATCAAGATTTTTATACAAAAATTCATCTCTTTGTACAGAAATAATTCAATTGGAAAATCAATAGGTATACTATGTATCAAAATTCAATTATAAATACATATAAATAATATTCAAGATATTGTTCAAAGTCCCTATAAACAAACGTTAAAAAACGCGGCAAAATACAAATTTATAACCTCAAAAAAAAAAAAAAAAAAAAAAAAATTTTTTTAATTATTATGCTATTTATCTCAGAAAGTATTAGTTTATTAAAAAAATGTTTTAGATAAAAGTTGTAGGACATAAAAGGAGGGAGACGATAAAAATATAGACTTGACCTTGAATGATCTTTTCAAGGCCGTGTCAATATAATCGAAGTTTTCTTGAATGGAACCCCCTATTTTTTATTGCATATTCTTGTAGCCCTTGTCAAGACGTTTTCAAAACACTATAACAAAGCTCTTTTTCATCAAGGATTTCCTGAGATATTTTAAATTTTGTTATAATACTTTTAATATAAAACTAGCTGGTTACCCGGGCTTCGCCCCGGAGGACATATGTAATAAGACACGCAAATAGTCTCTCTCTCTCTCTCTCTCTCTCTCTCTCTCTCTCTCTCTCTCTCTCTCCCTCCTTCCCTCTCTCCCTCTCTCCCTCCCCGTAAAATTCTATCCCTACTTCATATACAATTTTTTAAGATTTGGTCAATTAATTCCCGAAAAATTGAAAAAATTTCGGTACCGGCTTCCAAAAAGATCGGTAACGAAAAATTATACACTTTATAGCACTCCCCGGAAAATTCTACCCTTGTTTGATCTATAATTCTTTGAGATTTGGTCAATTATTTCCCGAAAAATTAGATAAATTAAAAAAATCGGTTTCCAAAAAATCGGTAACGAAAAACTACACACTCTATAGCACTCTCTGAAAAATTCTACCCCTATTTTATATGGTTTTAATACAAATTCGGTCCAATAGTTTTTAAGTTAAAAACGCACAAACTTACACCACCCGTAAGAATTAAAAAAATTAAAAAAATCAGTTTCCAGAAAATCGGTAACGAAAAACTACACACTCTATAGCACTTTCCGGAAAATTCTACCCCTATTTTATATACTTGTGGTAAAAATTCGGTCCAATAGTTTTTAAGTTAAAAACGCACAAACATACACCACCCGTAAGGATTTTATATAATAGTACTTATAGATATGAAATACCTCGTAAAGTATTCACTTTTCGATGACTTTACTTTAATACTTTTATATATAGAATAATGAAAAGAATCCAATAATAATATTAATTTTTACATTTTGCAATATTACAAAATTATCCCTTTAGGTACTTACGTGGATCTCCCTGCCAAAACAACATCTGCTTGTAATTTGAATCAGCAAGCCTGCCTGTCTGGCTTTCTCCTCTAAAAAAGTGGGTGGAGGAAGAAATCAAAGGACCCAAAGCCGCTTCAAAAGATAAATATATTGCTGAATGCCGAACAAGTCAAATCTTGCACTGGACGTCTCAGACCCATGTATACACTTGACAGGTAGTAGTATTATCATGTACTCGAAAGAAGAATTTATACTTCTTTAAAGAACATTATTGTGTGCGACGGAGGAAGGAATCGGAGATGAGGCGTAAGAAGGGCTTAATGCGAGAAATTGTCTTTAAGTCTGTAAGTATATTTACACAGTCCTTTAATATAAGTCTATTTACAAATATTTACAGTCTTTTAATGTACATTTCGCGACCATGGATTACGGTTACGCGAGTCCGCGAGCCACGAATTTGATTGCTAATTCGCAAACGCCGAAAGGTCTCAGTTCCGCTGGCCACGGGGCGTACCGAATTATCGGAGACTTGACGCGAGCCACGAAAGTCTCTCGGTAATCGCTGAGAAAGACAAGCTATCGTTTCGATAATTCTATATAACAATACTGTCGCTCCGGATTATAATCGAGTGCGCGGCCACGCGCGGAAGTCCGGGAGGGTTTTATACTCGCGCGTCTCGCGAACTCCAGATCCCCGGCAACGAGCTGAAAAATTTGTCGAGCCAATCGGCCGCCGACATCCCGAAAATTCAGTTAGTTTAAACTTAGCTGATTTCGGAGTCGACAACCGATCAGCTGTTTTCGCTGAAATCTCTTGCTTTGTCCCAGGTGTTTATCTCGCGCGCTGAGGCCCCGAGACAAAAGGAGAGAGTCGGCATAAACAAAAATGAGACAGTTTTTCTGTGTTCGGGATGACATTTTAACTTAATAAAACCCAGTCAAATTGTTCCTTAATTATTCGGGAAACGATTTCGATTTAAAATCTAAATTTAATTCTACATAAAAGATAAACTCAGTTGAAACTATATATTTCACCAAGGTTCTTGGTAACATTAACCAAGTCTGAATTATTACAACCAATGATTTACTAGACATTTTTTTCAGTGTACGGACTTACAAGCAAACGTGCACAATCCCGGCTGCTGGAGACAAGAGATTTAAATTTCGAAAAGGCGATCCAGATAGCTACGTCTTTGGAACTGTCTGACAAGGGGACCTTCAGGCTAACGGATTTTTGTTTTTTTTGTACTTACTGTACTTGAGGGTCATCACCCGGACATCAATTTCCCAAAGCATTAAGGCGCGCTTTTCAGAAAAACTCGAGAAAATCGACTTTGAAGAATTCCGAGCGCGCTATGTACACAGAATTTTAATTTTAATGTAAAATTTATCAAATCCATGCTAATTAACAGATATTTAATCATCGTTTTCAATGAAAAACTTACATCTTCTTATTTTGAATTGCCACTCGCTTGAAAAATCGTACTTTGTATTCAAGTAATTTTGAAATTCGAATACTTATATAATAAATTAAAATTTTGGTACAAAAATGAAAAACGTCAGGTAGAAAATAAAATACTTTTATATTTTTGAAAATTACGAGAAAATACAGCGCAAAAATGATATTAATAAAAATATTGTTCAATTTTTAAAAGTGAATTATATGATATGAAATATATAGTATAAAATATATTGTATACAGTCGTTTTACACGTCAATATTGTACGAACCAGGATGATATTCATCGTAAAAGCAAGGGAAACAGTAAGTTTCACGGCATCTAGCACACCGTACGAACGCAGATATTTTACAGGCGCAAGGTTTTTTTAAAATTTCTATTGGAAAACATACTTCATTAACGTTCATAAAAATGTCTCTGTCATCACAAATGTTTGAAGCGAATCACGCGTATCGAATCATGTTCTTAAAGATTGGAGAGAACAGCTGGTGATGTACAATAGATTTAATTTTAATGCAATCTTCATGATTCGATACGCGTGGTTTGCTTCAAACCTTTGTGATGACAGAGACATTTTTATGAACGTTAATGAAGTATGTTTTCCAATAGAAATTTTAAAAAAACCTTGCGCCTGTAAAATATCTGCGTTCGTACGGTGTGCTAGATGCCGTGAAACTTACTGTTTCCCTTGCTTTTACGATGAATATCATCCTGGTTCGTACAATATTGACGTGTAAAACGACTGTATACAATATATTTTATACTATATATTTCATATCATATAATTCACTTTTAAAAATTGAACAATATTTTTATTAATATCATTTTTGCGCTGTATTTTCTCGTAATTTTCAAAAATATAAAAGTATTTTATTTTCTACCTGACGTTTTTCATTTTTGTACCAAAATTTTAATTTATTATATAAGTATTCGAATTTCAAAATTACTTGAATACAAAGTACGATTTTTCAAGCGAGTGGCAATTCAAAATAAGAAGATGTAAGTTTTTCATTGAAAACGATGATTAAATATCTGTTAATTAGCATGGATTTGATAAATTTTACATTAAAATTAAAATTCTGTGTACATAGCGCGCTCGGAATTCTTCAAAGTCGATTTTCTCGAGTTTTTCTGAAAAGCGCGCCTTAATGCTTTGGGAAATTGATGTCCGGGTGATGACCCTAAAAAAAAAAACAAAAATTGTTGAGTATAAGAGGGCCGGGAATCCTGTGAAGCATTTTGTATATTATTATTATAATTATAATTTGATTGAGCATTTATTTTGTCCATTTGACCATGGAGTACCCGCGCTGAGCATTTCGCAAGATCGCATCTCTATATTATATTGTCTATTCGGTATTTCCGATTGTTGATAATTACTACTTACTCGTTGATTGTTTACATTAAATCGTTGTCGCTGAGCGTTATAATCTCTTGTATTTATACAAAGTCTAGCCTTCTATTATAGTTATTATTAGGACACCGTTGTGTATTATTTCGAAACTGATTATTACCGTACCGATCTTTGTTTTGTTATTTGTCGCTCCTATATCGATTTCCCCAGCCACGACTACTTGTTTGTTGATATCCGCGATTACTGGGTCAGTAATGGCTTGTTGGTTTGAAAATTTATTACTGTTACTGTGACTGATTTTTCATATTAGTTCGTTTATTCTGATTATTATTACTTCTAACCGATAATTTCCTGACTTGGCCATGCCCCGATTCACTTGCATCACTATCATAATCTTCGCTATCATCTTTAGGATTTAAATCAAGATATTGCAATCTTATACTTATAATTGTACTTGTATTTTCGAAATCCGCTCCCGCAAGTGCCTCACGAGCTCTCCACGGTAATTGCTTGGCAATTTTAAAATTTATTTCAAAATCTATCATTTTAGGTTCAAAGTATTGAGCAAGTTTTAATTGTTCTGCAAAATACATTTCTAATGAGCTATCCTTTTTTATAAATTGTCTTTCTTGCCATCTCTCTTTTATTTTTATTTGAATAGGTATAGAAAAAAATGCTTTTTTGAAACACTCTTTAAAAGATTCAAATGTTGTTATTAACGACTTTACCGTTCAATACCAATCTTTCGTTTTACCTTTAAGACTATTTTCTATTACTAACATTTTCGCTGATTCTACTAAATTTCTCGCGTTTAAATAGTTTTCCAAGTTATTTATATATTCAATTGGATGTTTTTTATCCTCGTCACAAAATTTTGGTATTTTAACATCTAGATTAAATCTTTGCATGTCTATTAATAAATTTGATGCTAATACATTTTGCTGGTTTCTCTCTGTATGTTCATTATCGCGCGAATTCTCTCCCCGTTCTCTATTATACATTACACGTAAAGTTTTTAATTCCTAAGTCAAATTTTGTTTGTTTCGCACGCAATTCCTGAATTTCATTGTTTAATACACTCATTTGAGCTATTTGCTCTTTTATTTTATTAATTTCCTTCTCCATGCTATCTTTTGTACTGCCTACTTCTTTCTTACTTATATCCTTAACGACTTTACTTGTACCGACGACAATCGCCTACCTGTGTTTCTGTTCTCGTCAACATTCAGGGTGAAGTCCCATGGAGCCAGCGTACGGCGTACCGGCGTATGGCGTAAAGAAGCTTGACTAATCACAGGCTTTACGCTCGTTTTCATTTTTATTGTGTACACTTGTCCCTCTAATCCATGAATGATCATTGAACCCTTTCTTGTAGCATCCTCATAAGTAAAGCCTAAAATAATCATCCTAATATAATCTCTTTTTCATATTTCTTAGCAAAAATGCAGTAATATTACCTTATTTTAGTTGCACCATCATTAGGTATATAGCAAGTCAAATTCTATATTATATAACTCGAGAAAGCAAACTCGTACTGTGTTATTCTTGTGCTTCCAACAAACGTAATTCGTCCAATAAATGACTGAATGCACGCGGTATAATTCCAGCTTTGTTCTATCCTATATGTATAAAAATAAATCCAATTTATACAAGTTTACTTGATATTTATATTATTACTACAATAGTTCAGTAAAATTATATTTATATGCATGGTGAATCACTAAAGGTGTTACAGGCTAATATTTCTGAAATTGAACGAAATATGAAATTCTTATTTTTTAGCAACTGTTTGGTATTGAAACGGATGAAAAAAAATTAATTTCGTTAGACAATGATCTCAATGATAAATATCAACCTCTAACACCTTCAATGATTTACCCTGTGTAGTAAAATTGTTATAAATTGCTATTAATTGTTAACTGTTCTATTTTTAATACAAAATATTTGGTATGCATACCTAATAGGTGCCTCGGATCGCAATCGATTCTCTCAACGCATTTTCTTGAGGTAGTGACGCTTCTTCGGAGTAGCCTTCCGTCAACGGGAAGACAATGATGACGAAAACTGTGAATGACGACGACGACGACGACGACGACGACGTTTCGTGGCGGTGGTCGATAGCGCGGCGCTTTACGACGTCTTATCGTGCCCTGTCTCGCGGCACGTATTCCTCGCACTCGCGTAAGCTCTGCTCCTCCTCGAGATTCACCGCCATATTGATGATGCATGACACGCCGCATTCAATGCATAACATTGTTGCGGGATGGCGGGATCGCTCCCTCTCCCAGCGCTGTTTTTCGCTGAATGCTTTGCTGAGTGAGCGGTCGATATCTACCACTCGACATCTGATCTACGTGTATTTTATCTTAAGTGTAAATAACGTGAAATATGGATCCTTTAAATGTATTTCTGCAATTTGTGGCTGACGACGGGCTAAATATGAATATCGTGGGTAATATTATCGATAATTTAATCCAACCGTTGCCCGAAATCGATAACCTATACACGCTCAGCGTCAAGAGGAAAAGACGCGAAACGCAGAATATTTTGAGTTAACGATTCCGACATACACGGACTCACATTAAGACAGTCTCTATTATAGATTATATATTAGGAAAACGTCTCTTTCAGGCGACGTATATAAACAATAAATAAGTGAAACACGACGGATATAACATACAATCAAATTAACGTACAAAATATCATAAGTTTAATTAGTCCACTTTACGGTCAGGACAAAATTTTGATAGCCTAATGAAATTGTTCGTGTGAATATATGTATATTTCTTCATCTCAACTAAAGCTGGAATAGAACAATTACGTTAAAATAGCGATTGACCCTAACTTAATTTTAAATCATCAATTTTATATCGTGTTTCACTTATCTATTAATTATATATTCAGTCTAGACATTAATTGCTTAAAATTAGCATTACAGAAATTTGAGGTATAAAACATTCTCTCTCTCTCTCTCTCTCTCTCTCTCTCTCTCTCTCTCTCTCTCTCTCTCTCTCTCTCTCTCTCTCTCTCTCTCTCTCTCTCTTCTCTCTCTCTCTCTCTCTCTCTCTCTCTCTCTCTCTCTCTCTCTCTCTCTCTCTCTCTCTCTCTCTCTATCTATCTCTTTTTCTTTTTTCCTCCTACTCACTTTCACTTATAAAATTTCACTCCATTACGGTTCACGTCAATAAGTACATAATAGCATTAAGTAATACATACAGTTGTAGTATTTTAATAATTATTACTTTTTTCTATTTTTAATCACACCACTTTTCTATACAGACCAAGCACTTCAAGTTTAGCGGATGATAATGTGGGTCCTTCTGCACGCCGTCAAGGTCAAGATACATCTGGTTTGCTCGTTCAGTCATTTATTAAAGAAACGACAGAAAAAACAGGCGCACTTAATGAGTAATTATTCGATTTTCTTATATCACACAATATAATAATGTCTTGATATTTAAATTAATTCTTACTCTTTTGCAAGAAAGTAAGTTACAACGTTAATATTTTAAATAATGCCATTTCTAATTGCACCGTATTTCAATGCAGATCAAGCACTTCAAGTTTAGCGGATGATAATGTGGGTCCTTCTGCACGCCGTCAAGGTCAAGATACATCTGGTTTGTTTGTTCAGTCATTTATTAAAGAAACGACAGAAAAAACAGGCGCACTTAATGAGTAATTATTCGATTTTCTTATATCACACAATATAATAATGTCTTGATATTTAAATTAATTCTTACTCTCTTGCAAGAAAGTAAGTTACAACGTTAATATTTTAAATAATGCCATTTCTAATTGCACCGTATTTCAATGCAGATCAAGCACTTCAAGTTTAGCGGATTATATGGATCCTACTGCGAAACGTCAAAGTGGAGAACTATCTGGTTTGCCCGTTCAATCATTTAGAGAAACGACAGAAAGAACAGGCGCTCTTAATGAGTAATTATTCGTTTTGCTTATATCATACAATATAATAATATCCTAATATTTAAATATTTACTCTTTTGCAAAAGAATAACTTACGACGTTAATGTTTTAAATAATTCCATTTTTAATTACTCCATATTTCTGTGCAGACCAGGCACTTCAATTTCAACGGATTATAACACGAATCCTACCGCAGAATGTCAAAGTCAGGAAACAGTTGATTTGGATCCTCAAACATGTGAACAATCGAGAAAGGATACAAGGGCATGTGATGGGTAATTATTGTCATGACAAATCGACCATTGGCTATTTGGTCAGATTAGTCATCAAGACTTTTTGACCATGGGTTTTGTTCTTTTTAAATTGATGTAATTTTGATGCTTATATATAATACATTAAAATAGAGTTGCTCCCTAATTTGATTGATATCATATCGATGTTTCACTTATCTATACTATTATTATAAAGTCCTTATACCTCCGAAGCAAAAGGTTAAACAAAAATGTTCTGTGACAAAGAAACACTATAATAAACCCTCCATTGCTTTATTAAGAGATATCATGATAAAATATGTAGCTGTTAGTATATTGATATCTAAAGTTTTCATTTCGATACTTATATGTTCTATTAAAAAACAAAATTTGGATATTTTGTTCTAGACTTCTGCTGATATTACGAAGATTCGTCAAGAAGCTAGCGATCAAGCAAAAGAAACACAAACATCTGTACAACCTTATGTAATAATTGGTGGGATCAATAGAAAACGTGGACCACTCATATGTCACGATCGATGACGTTTTATATTCGACGGAATCAACATTAGAAGCTTTCGATATTTGTTTCAAAGCTTTCCATGTCTTGAAAATTAACTGTCCGGATGCTAGTAAACACTTATGGATGCTCATACAAAAAGGATTATACAAGTTCCAAACACAGTGGGACATATCATTTTCAAATACAGAACATTTATTGAAGAAGCTCACAACAAATACAACTGAAAACGACTAAGTGTACAATGAATTGAAGTGAGTTGCAGTTTTCTTTTTCTTTGTGAAATTATTTTTCTTTATGAAATTGAAATAAGTAATGATTTCGCTTTTTGTTTAGACAACTATATTTTATATTGAGATAATATAGTTACAGTTTATATATATGTTACGGGCAAAGTCCGCATGGTGTACAGTGTCGACATTGCCCAGGCAATGTCAGCATTGCACAACGCGACTGGGCAAAGTAGTTTATTAGCGGACATTGCCCGGTTTGATGTGGGCGAAGTTAACACTGCCCATCCAGCGATGGCAATGTCAGCAACTATTATCTCATTGCGGACTTTGCTCGGTTCCACGTGGATAATGTCGAAAATTAACAGTTAGCCTTATGTAGGCAGGGGAGAGTCTCCGTTTCCACGCGAGACGAGTTGCCACACGGGTTTACAACTTTCCACGTATGGAAAGTCCACGCATGTACTTTGCAAGGCACACTATGTGTCCAGTTTAACGGTAGTGGAGCCCCCCGCAGGGGAACGGAACCTACTGCCTCCACGCGTACACTTTCCACGCGAGACGAGTTACCACACGGGTTTACAACTTTACACGCGTGGAAAGTCCACGCATGTACTTTGCAAGGCACACTATGTGTCTAGTTTAACGATAGTAGAGCCCCCCGCAGGGGGGCGGAACTTACTGCCTCCACGCATACGCACCTTCCACGTGAGACGAGTTGCTACATGGGTTTACAACTTTTACCGTGTGGAAAGTTCACGCATGTAATCAAAAACATCCACATCGCGTCATGGCTGCATCAGTAAGCGTCCACAACGTATTGTGGCATTTTTACATTGCCAAAACGCGTTGTGAGCGTTTTTACAAGTGCCACGATACGAATTTTGCGTTGTGACCTTTTTGAATATGCCACAACGCGTTGTGGTCGGTTTTTTCGCTCAGTGAGCGTTTTCGGTCTTTGAGCCTGACATCTACCATATACACTGTTAAAGGTTAGAGGATGAAATTTAAACCAATACCATGAGTTAGATTTATTTTGTTATTTTTAACTACCATGTGCGTCAAAATTTATTAGTTCGAAACAAAATAGGATTATTTTAACTCCATTGGTTTAGTCAAATTAACATTGTTTTAGTTAAATTAACTACATATTGAGTAGGAGCAGTGGCGACCTATGGAATAGTTAAAAATTACTCAAAATTGAGTTTAATTTAACCCTATGAATTTAACAGTGTAGCGCAGCTTAGTCCACGGAGATTTAGCATTGTCGACATTGCCCACTTGGAACCGAGCAAAGTGATAATAGTTGCTGACATTGCCATCGCTGGATGGGCAGTGTTAACTTTGCCCACATCAAACCGGGCAATGTCCGTTAATAAACTACTTTGCCCAGTCGCGTTGTGCAATGCTGACATTGTCCGGGCAATGCCGACACTGCACACCATGCGGACTTTGCCCGTAACACATACAAGATATTAGAACAGGACCAATTCTTTTGTATAAAACAAAAAGATTTAATAGATTACCATGTTTATTTTAAAAGCCATGACAATTATATTTTCTGCGAAAATTTGTTTGAATTATAAATGTAATAAAAAGGTGTCATATATACTTACGTTTTTTATTTTCCTTATAGTATGTGAATAATTGAACAATACATATATTCTCGTTTGCATAACGATTTGTACACATATCTTTCGCTCAAATTAGAAGCATATTAAATGGTCACAATTGCGAGCCACTGTGGGCTCGCGTGGTATTTGATTATAAATGATTACACGGTGTAAATAATGGGCTCTTTATTATACTCTTACCAGTTAGATAATAAGCTTTTATTTTTTGATAAAAATATAAAAAATATTAACGTTTTTTCCTGAATCTTCCGTTGTATTTGTGATGTCGGATATTTCATATTTTGTCATTTCAGTTTCTATTATAACCGAATACTATATGCAAGCTCGTGAGATAGTAACTTGTAATCATTACCATTTGTTGCGCTTGTAATTTCATCGGAAAAATCATGTACAACTCGTTACGCCAAACAAGTATGCATATACAGCTTTGGCCAAAAGTATTAGGTACTTATATTTTTTTCATTTATCTAGAATTCTTTTACTTGTATTATCTTCTATATATTGGTTACCGGTATTATATATACATATATATGTATATGTATACTGGTATTTTTATATTTATATTATTATTTACAAGTTTTTAAATATCAACCTTCCTTCTATATAAGAATACATGCTGACTTGCTATCAATTCACTCTTTTGTCATTATAAGCTAGTTTCACATATTATATGTCATTTTGATAATTTATCACGATACGTTGTAAAATATATTTTAAGCGAAATATTCGATTAAAATGGAGGAATTAACGAACAAAAATAAAGAAATAGAAGAATTGAGAAATTGTAAGTAAAAACAATAATTGATTAATTAATTTTTATTATGTATATTTCTTTAAATATTTTTTTTTTTTAAATATATACGAGTATATATATATATATTTATTAATGCTTCACCTTCTGGTGCTTACATAGCAGTTTAGCCTGCCAGACTTTACACAACTATACATTTGTCAAATCCTGTTTCCGGTTTTTACATTTTGCTGTTACGATCCTGCTTATAAACTATTCGAACAATACATATATTAATATATACGAGTATCGGAGTATATATGATTAATTGATGGTTTAAAAATTATAGTATTGGAAGACGGATGGGATGATTTTTTGCTAACGGTAGCAATAAATTTCGAAAGAGAATTAGAAGAACAGAGAAATAAATTCAAGCTTGGACAGAAGGAAAAAGAAAAATTAGAAGAAGAGAAAAATAAACTCGAATTTGGACAGAAGAAAAAAGATGAGGAAAAAAATACCGGAAAAAGGAAACAATATTCAGGAAAGAAATTAAATATAAAGAATAACTTCCTCCGCCAGAGTTTAAATGCATATTACTTCCTCCGTTCCGTCTTGACCGTCTTTTTTTATTTAATTTTTTATTTGCTCCAGGCGTAGCGCTGCTAAGCCTCTCCAATTTTTCTGCAAAAAAAAAAAACAAAATTGAAACAGAACATCCTGTCTGGTAATTTAATTATAGACCATGCTACTTACTACATGCTTCTAAGAATCTCAGGGTAATTATTATCATTATTATCACCTTTAATCTATTGATGATAAGATCCCTAAAAATATAAAAAAATACATTTAATAAATATGTTCTAATTGTGTTACTTTAACATATTTTTTAAATTATTTTAATAATTTTACATTTTAAATTTGTTAAGTTTAATTAACATAGCAGGGGCATATATTATAGATCAGTCATATTAGACATTGAATCTTCCAATTAATCTTCCCAGGTTGCAACCTTCTTTGATTTGAGGTGCTATAAGTGGGATTTATTTTGCTTCGCAAAATTAACGGGGAATAAAATGTTATTAACAATATTATCAACAAAAAATACGATTCTTTTTATTTTTTCTCAAATATCTTGAAAACTAAGTAAGATAGGGTAACTAACTAACTATACATACCTTTTTTGTAGAGCATAAAATTATCTACAATAATGATTTGAACAACATTTATCGTCAAGTCAGTCGTTTAGCTTGTACGCGCCATCAAACTCCGAAACTCGGATCCCGAAAACTCTCGATTTCGTCGTTTTTTTTATGTTGCGCCGATGATTTTTTTCCGTCATTTAAAATAGAATTAAAAATCCTCAAAAAATCACACATCATCTATCATCTGAGATGAGCACCTCAAATCAAAGAAATTCATGGTTGTTGCAACCTGGGAATCTGGGAAGATTGAAAGGTTCGATGTCTAATATGACTGGCCTATTAAATCCACACATGTGTTGATTACTTTACACAAAAATTTTAACAAGGACCTTTTTTAATAAAAGTACAAAAATTTTCCAAGTGTAAGTAAGGAAAAAGTAGGCAGTACAAAAGGTAATATAAAAGAGAAAATTGATAAAATAAAAGAGCAAATGAGTATATTAAACAATGAAATTCTACTTACTTGAAGTGTTCGAGATATTCTTTATCATCATAATACGCCATGATCATCATTATCACCATGATCATCATTTCGCGCAGACTACCGTCGCGTCAGTACGATTGTCAGACGCGAAGTGTGCTTCTTCTTCTTCTTCTCTTTTATTGGCTCCTACCGCTTTTCAGCGGACAATACGGCCAGATTTGTCACTGTTTGTTAACACAAAACAAGTCTGAATCACTGTTAGCGTAGCGAAGTTTAAATGGAAATTACTGGGAGTCTAAG
>NW_027249154.1:582500-736206 GCF_030848795.1 Temnothorax nylanderi | reverse complement strand
TGCGGCGAGCTTAATCTAGTGAAAGTACAGTCAACGCGGTCGCGGCTATTTTATCAGTCCACTTCTTTTTTCTACCGTGTCGCATTGTACGCAATGGCACCGCGTTTTGGCCGCTTAGTTTGACTATTTCCATGATCCCGCGCGATCGGGGCCGGCTAGAGCGGTCGTGGTTTCACCGAGTTTCACCGTTCTGCCGTGGCGACTTTTGGGCCACGAAGCTTATCATTATGCAACGATTGGCCAACGTATAAATGAATTAGGTAATCCCCGTTCAACGAAATCTCAATCGAATTGGATTGTGTTTTTATCATCTCGTGGATTCAACGATCGACTCGCGGATTATTTTTTTTTTTCTGAATCTGTGTTACATCCGTCAATCTGTCAGACATGTTCAGGATGCATCCATATGGTTTGAAGAATTTTGGGTAAATGCCAGATTCTTGAAACGATGAGATCTAACTTAATTACAGTTAGCATACAGTTAAATATTTAAGCAGGCAAGAATATTTTAATTAGAGACATTTTTTAATTTTTAATTTCCAACTTAATCCATTTTTTATATTTTATTACAATTTTTAATGCTTAATATTTTATTATTATATTGATTTATATTACAAATATTACAATAATTAATACGTATAGGTATATTTGGAATCGCTATATATTATATAGTTGACAAATGACGAATCATCGTCACGAGTATTCTCTCTATCGGTAAGTGTCGAGGAATTGTTTTCTACCTGGGGGACACCTAGCGAGGGGGTATAATCGCTATCGATAAGCAAGACACCGCGCAACGAATAAATATCAAATAAATTTTGTCATTTTTGATAGGACGCAGAGCTTTCGCTGAGAGAGAGAGGGGCTTCTCTTTGTTTTCTCTTAGTCACGCAGATCGCAAAGTCGGGAGTACTGCACATACGATAAGTACTCGGCTATCGTATAGGAATCACTGATAATCGTCTGAGCACCGCTTAAAAATAGCCTTGTGGCGCGGCGGCATTTATGTGCCGCCGGAGTTCATTCATGAGCTACCGCGTGACACGTGCGCGACAACGACGCACATATCTACGTACGTTCACGCGAGCGATACAAGTCGTTCGATAAATAAAAGTAATTCTACATTTTGAACAGACACTCTGACATGACAAAAAGATTGGCCAGGTGCCCAAAAAAAGGAAATAAATTCTGAACTTGTCAAGGAATTAAAAAAAATTTTGTTAAATTCTTGGCTTATCCCAACTTTTTTTTTTAGAAACGAACAAAGATACCGTGATAAAAATCGACAGCATTTCTAGATTTATTGCAATATGTATTTTTATTATATATTATAGAGTTATGAAAAAATACTCTAAAAATAAAAATTCGAATTTGTGGAAATTATAAGATATTTTAGGTTAAAATGAATTAAAAACATAATAATTAAAACGATTATAGTATATTTATACAAATATTTTAAGAGAGAAAAATATTTTCATTATGGCTGCATCATATCGTTGTGGACTTAAAAAAGATTATATCTTCAGCTAATATAAAATCTCTTTCTTAGGTTTGAGATTAAATTTTCCATTATATGTGGTAGGATGAAGGAAGTGAATTCGTGGAAATACAATATTTACGTCGAATGTTGGGAAATTTCCCGATTATCTGGAAAAAAAAAAATTTTTTACGGAAGACCACAGACTATGATATCAGTAGCTTCGATTGTGTGTTAATTGAATAATAATCCGGTAATTCCGTAAATTAAGATAAGCATTTAGCGATGCGACTTTTCAGGCATTTTAATATAATACGAGAGATACAACATCCATTCGAGTTCATCGATACGACACTCAAGCGAAATCAGACCAGTCGATATTTACTTTAAAAAATAAGGAGTCAGCAAATCTGTGTGTAACACAATGCGACGTCAGCTTTCAATATTGTCACGACTCATGTAAAATGCGTGCACGTATGGCCGTTTAAACGAAAATGCGGTCGATAATCGCGCAACGTTCGATGCCGCTTTTCTGATTTGCAGCTCGTGGTCGCAGTTTCCGCCATTAGTCACAGGGACGATTCTGTGGTTAAGAATCTGCATCATAATTGTTCGTTTCGTTACAACACGCGTCCCGTAGATTGCGCGAAACCTCTCCATTTATTAATACTTACGGTTTCGCGACAGGCGATCTATCGTTTTTCGCTATAACGTTTCGTATATCGCCGGTTTTTATTACAACAATATTACGGATTCATGCTCTGTATAAAATTCAAACTTTGCGGCACGTGCAGCATTATCAACCATTAATCTTTTTTTCCTCGGTATATACAATGCTAGAATTAAATCAATGTACAAATTGAATATTCACTGTTGCGTAAATTTCTGCTAAATGCCGGCAAAATTGATATAATTACTGCAATATCCTCGCATATAATACTTATTTCTTTGTAATTTATCTTTGTAAAATGGTTTTGTGAAAAAACTTTATTCTGAAAAACTATATTATGACAGCTTAAATTCAAAATTCAAAATTTAGTCATTATGCATTTTGTTTTTTTGACGTCTAATAGCAAAAAGTCTATGCTGTGTAGATTAGTAATGGTAATGACTTATAGGCGGGAAATAAGTTATATACACCTCGCGCGAGAGAGAGATCATTCATATCCCCAAAGATCGCGCATATTTATTCTTGGATTAAAGGACGAACGGTCGCGTCGTCCCCCTTCCTATCATTGACTTTTCCCGTGAATAATCGCTGTCGTCGTTATCGCTGGCCGAAAGTGCAGTAAACTGTCGCGACGCGGTTTTCATGGAAAAGGAATGACTCGTACATCGGTGCTAATCTGCCGTCGGGACGGTTTTAAATGTGTTTGTTCAGCTATCGTTGCGTCGCGCGCAACAGGTGAACAACTACCGGCGCACCGTCGCTCTTGAGAAGTCAGTGTACTCCGCGACGAAAGGATACGATAAGGATAATCATTTTATAGAGATAATCGACGTATGCATTTTCCACATCCGCTCGTGCAGCGTGATATTCAGATGCGCAGGTTCTCGCGTGCATGCATAAAGGATGACGGGGAAACTTTGCTCGAATTGTATCTCGCGATTGTCCCAATATCCTTTCTGATAGTAAAGTGGCTGTAAAATTTCTAATTGATTCTGCATAATAAGAATTTAAAAAAAACCTTATATTTTTTATTTAAGTATGTATCTGTGTGATTGTGTGTAAGAATAAAGTAAGAATTGCTTAAAATGGAAATTAATTATTTGTTAACAATCATGCTGACTTAATTACATCAAAATTTTTAATAATTTTAATGATTTATAATTTTGATATCAAAATTTTTATAATGCTTTGGGTACGTTCCACACTAAAGATCATTTTAAATAAGAACACTTGTCCCTCTATTAACTTAATAACACTCTTCGAGTTAATATGACACAGATATATGTGATGACAAGACGCTTAAAAAAATGCTCGTTAAAATGAAGAAACAAGTAGGATGTGAAATATGATTATCACAACAGACAACTAACAGAAACAACTTCTCAAGTTCGTAAAACACATATTTTATCGGATGACACGAATAGGAATCGAATGCTTCAATATGCTCAGTTACTATGAATCGATAGTCATCGTGGCCGCGACGCATTGCCATCCGAATTACGATTAATGGCCAGATGCGACATCGATAGCGACACGAACCGCAATGGAATCAATTGTGAGTCGGTACGTTAACCATGTTTCGAATACATATTCGATATCTCCGACCATTATCTCCGCAGCAATCGTATTATATTTGCGTTTTCAATTATTCACGCACGTGTGTTTTTTTCTAATTATGCGCACACGTGTACGCGAAGTCGTCACGCCAGTGTTGAATGTGAACAAATCCTTTCCTAACGCTCTACCTCGCGAGGCAGCAGTGTGACTGATCAGACGCGCGACAATTATGCGAGATGTATCGCAGCTTAATTATACAAAATACAATGAGACGGACATGTCGCGTATCGAAATCGAAGTCGTTGATTGAGACAACGTTCGAAGTAACGCGAAGTCGCGGAACCATTCGTAAATATGTGGTAATTATCCGAATAACTCTACCAGGCAATTATTTATTACCTCAACACTACTATGACACTGAAAACTGATATCAGTTAAATATATTATACGTTAAAATGGTATACGTGACCCATATACAACGTCTTTTGTATTTAATCTACGAGGTTTTTTCAACAATGTATTCTCTATAAATATTTGGATTCGATTCTTCATAAACTAAAAAAGTCAGGACGTCAATAATTTGTAATTATATATATATATAAACTGTTGAATATAAAGAGGCTTTGTTTAACTAAGATTCTGAACTGTGATTAACAAAACCTTTTCACTCACGTGAATTCAAGCACATTTTGTTCTTCTAAATTCTTTATATTCTAAACTTAATTATCAAGATTTTTCGTATAATTATGGAAGATTTGTTGTTAAACTATTACGACAAATAATAATGTAGCTTTCTACAACATTTTTTCTATTGCTTCGAATAGATGTCTTTCGTACGAGACATGATATAGCCATTAGGTACGCAACTCTGGTCTTGGCAGTGATGTCATCGACAGATCCGCGATTTCGCGACGGCGAAAGATCTCGTCAAGTAATTATCGTTAGAGGCGATAGCTGAATTACGGACACGATAGAAGAGACACGTGGGCCAGTACGTGGGTCGTTCGACACCGCCCGGTGTCGGTGCACGTTTGCTCCGTCGCGCGATCAATTCGTACACGCTAGACTCTCGGACATGATATTATCAGCGAAAAGATTCGACCGTCCGCGATAACGCACGATGTGATATCAAAAGTAAGGCGAAATTCCTACACACGTGTCTTATCATGCCTCGATCGAACTGTAACGATACATTTCTTTCTTAGATATCTCTTTATCGCGAGTTTATTCTGACATTCATTGAAACGTGTGTCAAGTATACACGGTTATTTGTTTGAATTATATTTTCTAATTGCAATGTTGTCGTATCGAGCCATCAACAACTATTTTCTATTAAGTAGATTACGTTCAACACCGCGTTTTAGTTCTACCTATGTAAAGCTGTATGTAAGCTAGAGGGATTAAGTCCTTTAAAATAATTTACTCATCTTCTAAGCAACTTTTTTCTTATTAGAAACATGCAAGAAAGGTAGTATTCCCAAATTTAGTCTTCTTTTCTTTAAGCACTATAAGTTGTATAATGGAAAGTTTCTTTCAAAAAAAAAAAAAAAAGAGAGAAAGAAAGAAAAAGAGAAAGAAGGATCTGATAGTTTTATGAAAGCAAAAATCAATAATTTAAACGATAGATTCTTGAAATATGGAAAGATGATGTTTTATATTAAATTTAAGATGATTCATCAAGGTCATTAGAATAAGAATCGAAGAGAAAAAGATGAATAATTCTCTGCATTACTTATGTATTTAATAAATATTCGCTCACTGAAAAACTCAGTGATTCGCATAAATCAATCGTATAGAATTAAGCTGTTTTTCAGTGGTCGTGTCTGCTTTGGGCGCGACGACTTTTTAATCGATATCGCGCGCCGATGCGCGCTCACAATCAGATGACGCGGCGGGCGGCAGAGAGCCATAATCGCAAAAGTCATTATCGGTATACGCCGTCCGAGAAACGCGACAGGTGATCAACGTCGCTGTCCGGTCATCAACGACGTTGCGAGTCAACGACCTCGCTGCACCTACAGCTCTTAATTCGATGAGTCACTTTCGGCACATGCAGTTCCTTTCTTTATCAAGCTGACGCTATACACGGCCCGAGAAACGCGCTATCAACTTTCTGTATTGTGACACCTCGTATTTCCGCGCGCGTGTGCTTATCCGCGCCGAGGATCGACTTTAGATCCTTTAAAGCGTTAATATTTCTTATAGGGAGACTCTTGGTAACGATTTCTCTTAATTTTCTAATCCACGGAAATAGCAAAGAAGTTAAACGGTAAATCTCCCTTGATTTCATATAAAAAATAATTAACATTAACATTAACATATCTTAAAATGAATGGGAGAGGTCGTAGAAGTTATTTGATATTTAATAAAAGAAAATTTTTTTTAATGGTGTTATATAGGCTATTCGAGCTATGAATATGTTATAATAAGCAGGCAATTTATATCTCAATTTTATCATTTGCATATATCTCAGTTTTATAAGGGGAACTTTTGAATACTTAGGATGTAAAAATGCTAGATATAGTTAATCGGAATCGTTAAAGAGAATTTGTTACATCACACCGTTGCTATGTGTTCTTTTTATAGCATTATTATGTTCTTTTATTTTCAATTTTATTGTAGAACCGATGTGCGCGTGCTTCTTGGGTATCATCGCATATGATTAAGCTACGAATAAATTTCCGAACCGGATATTTAACTGTGCAGATCTAAGCTGTGATAGTTCCTCTTATTTCCAGTTCCAACTTTCCAGCACGTGCTAACAGGCACGTGTAACTCCTCGGCATATTAAACCCGGCTGCGAGATACAGCTGCGACTGTTGGGTGATATTGTATTTTTCAATCGTTCGCTTATTACGCTGGCTAAAATTGCCATGTGTCATGCCGGTTTTTCACAAAATCTAAAGAAACTTATAGCGTTTTTCACTGGCAGAGCTGGTGCGCATTCAGTGCACATTAAAGCCGTCGTACACAAACCAACGTAAACTGTATGTTTAATATATACGGGTTAAATCATGAAATCCTCAATATTCTTTATTGCACTATTTGGTAAAATATGTACTGGGTATTTTATCAGTCGAAATATTTGCATTTTACTTTAAATATTAGAGATTAAATCAGTGTACAACGGCTTTAATGTGCACTGAGTGCGCACCAGTTTTGCCAGTGAAAAACGCTATTAAATAGCGCGAAGTTGAGCGGATTTCTAGTTATTTGTTGATCACTGTCACATAAATGTGAATCTTCGAAGGGTGAAGATTTATCCTCTGAAAAAGCCGAAAGCACAAGTAAATCCACGGAAGCCAGAGAATAGCAAAAACTGTAAGCCAAACAAGAAGCCGCGAAGAAAATGAGCATAGCACCGGAAATGCAATATGGCGCAAGAAAGACGATGTAAAAAAATCAGAGTGAGAAGGAGGTTCGATGAGAGAAAAGAATGTACGCAACGGAGAAAGAAAGATAGAGAATGAGAGAGAAAGGGAGAGGAGGAGGCCTCGAGTGAAAGGAAGAAGGAGAGAGTGCGAGAGAACGGTGCGCAATGTGAGCTATGTGCGTACACGTAATGCAGTTCGCGATGCAACATTGCGCGACCTTGCGGGCCATGCGCGTCCGCACGCGCGAATAACGGCCCAAGCAGGCCAGGCGTATGTGCACGTATATGTGTACGCGCGTTGGACGCGTGTACAAAAGCGTGTACGCGTGAGTTCAGCATGTCGCTTGTAGCCCAATAGGAATCCGTTGGAAATCACGCTCATGATGTATCCACGCGTATTCATGACTGCGTTTCATGTAATTAAATCTCGTCCCTGTAATTAGTATCGTCCCGCGTTAATTCACTTGCATTGCAGCAGTTAGGATTCTTTAGTCTCCTCATAAAATACCTGATACTTGTAAACAAAAAAACAAGGGTTTGTTTAGGCTGTTGTAGGCTCTTTATGTAATAATATCTCTCTAAAAAATGAACTTATAATTCGTCAAAGATATGTTTTTACAATTAATTAATTGGTATTTATTTATTTATTGGCTTATTTAAGATATATTATATCGTAGAATTTAATGTTGCTATATATTTTTACATTAATCTAAGAAAAAAATAAAGGATTATGAAAATGGATATTTTCTCACTTAGATATGTTAATGTATTTCAAATATACGAATTATTTACCAAAATAAATCAGAAGAAGCAGATAAATATTGCTAGTCAACGTACGATTAAATCTACGCAATGTTTCCGCGACGATTAATTCACTGCAGAATATCTCCGTCAATGAATATTCTGCCTATATTTGGTAAATCATTCAACCGAGGTGATTATTGCAGTTCAACTCACGCGATCACTCTTCGCAAAAATGTCAGTATGCTAATTTCCAAATAATTATTGAATAATATTATCAAAATCTGTCGAATTTGACACATTTTTTTTTTCTTATAACTGTATAGTGATTTATTATATTTATATTTTAATATTTATTTCTTTTTATATCTAATTTAATTTAATATTTACTAATTCTGTTATCTATATAAAATGTCTTCAATTTTATAATATAGATATTTTTCGTAGTTTATGATATCTCTTTGAACATTTCGTATCTTTTATCTTATTTTATGAAATTTGTTTAAGGAGGTTCGATGGCTACAACAAAATGCAGAGAGTTTCATGAAATTTTAATATGTTGTTCTGGAATGCAAAATAGAATTATGTGAATTTTTAAGGAATTTTTCACCGTCCCGTTTTGAAAAAAATCTACTCCAAAAATTTAAAAAGTACAATTTTTGGATTAGATTTTTTTTAAAACAGGACAGTGAAAAATTCCCAAAAAATTCACATAATTCTATTTTGCATTCCAGAACAACATATTAAAATTTCATGAAACTGGCTGCATTTTTAACATAGATTTTTATGGGAAATGACATATTGCATATACCTTCAGAATGAAATAAGTGCAAGAAAAAATGCAAATGATAAGGAAAAAAAAATATGCATATGTAACTTAATAATTTACAAATAAATGAGCGAAAGAAAGGGGAAGGTTACCGCACATTTCGTAGAAAAATTAATTATTAAAGCATAAATTGCATGATTTTTCGTCTGCTAGACTGCCACGGTCGTGAACGACGTGAACGAGCAGCACGCATTATACACGCGGCGACCAATCAGAGCAATCCCCTTCATTCCCACTACTTCAAACGCTAGTGCGCTGTTTCCAGAACCCCCGCGTCCCACTACTCCCTCCGATGAAGCCATCGAACCTCCTAAAAAAATGAATAAATCTTTTTCTCCGTTTCTCTCCTTACTTTTCGTGATCATTTGATATACGCATTTTTGCGTCGCTGTTTATTTTTTTCTTTTTTGTACGTCACATCTCTCATGCATCATATATGCGCACCATTGGTAATATTTTTGCAGCTACAGCTTAATGAGTAAGTCTTTGGCGATAGTGGTAATCTGTATGATATTCGATACGTAGAGCGGGAGGTTAACAAGTGATATGGCGTTTGTGTTCGTTTTCTCGAATTTTTATATGGATACACGATACCGCCATATTGTCAACTTCTTCTAACAAGTAGAGATCGATATATTCAATTCTATTCTAATTTTTTTTTATAGCAATACTTTTTATTTGATTATTTTTATATACCTACTTTATATAAAATCAATAAAAAGGGAAAAAATGTGTGATATTTTTATTAAATATTTGAATATGCTAAAATTTATCATTTATATTAAAAGCAGCTGAATTATGTTTATCCACACGTGTTACAAACATAACGTAACGATTAAACAAATGTTGGAAGTAGCCATGCTTACATGATTTTTATATGATAACATATGTGCAGTGCATAATTGCGAATCTTCTTTTCTTGATGCTAATCTTACTTGATAAATAGCAATTAGCCTTTGATGCATTATTATTGCTGCCATCGATTTTATCACAATAATTAATTTTTTTATACTCTGTATTATTTTATTTTTATTTATAATTTTAAAAATAAATTTTACATATCGAAAATAAAAATTTAATATAACAAAAGGATCAATTACTTATATCTGTGCGATTTAAAGTGATCTGACTATTGAATATTTCTGTGTTACATCATTTCGATATTCGAGAACAAGAACGAGATTTTCTTTGATGACCTTCCGAACTTCAACTCATGCCGCCTTGTCCGCGGACGATAAATTTACGATCTACATGTACGTTTATGGAGATATCGCGATCCTGTTCTCGAGAACGAGAAAAATTATCGCGTATCTTTCGGACCTCGTATATCATATATCGAGCAGCGTAAATAATAAAGGCCGAGAAGAGCGGTCAAAGAAGTGGAGTCTTAATTATTAGCGATAAGCCCATATGCATATTGATGATGATGAAGGAACACACTAGGCACTTTTATCGTTCCTCGTATAATATTTTTCGTTTAAGAGTGAAGGGAATTTTTCGATTAGATGGAAATACTTCTTTCTTTCTGTATGTTAGTAAATATTTTAGAAATGTAATGTGTACTTGACAAACAACATAAACATAAAGGTACCATAAATATGAAAAATACGATAATTGCAAATTGAATTTACATCAGAATCATGCGATGCATTATAACAATAAATTTTAACATATAGTTTTGATGGTTTTTTAAATAATTATTGCGATATTGTAGTAAAATAATATAAAAATATAATATTAAAAATAATTCAATTTAATTAATTTTTATCAATATATAAATATGTAGCTATCCTAAGTATATATCAAAAACCTATCAGAAATATATTTTATTATTATGATATGATATAACCTAATGCTTATGCGTGAATTTTTTATACAAAATATTTTTTACATAGATATAAATGTTTATTGACGTTATAATAATTATGTCATCTTGAAAAAAGGAAATTATACCATACTCATGCTTCTCGAATTTTTGTAAAAGAAATGTGTACGAAAAAAACGAATAAGAATAACGATTTATTGAAATAAGCGATGCATTTCTGTTAACAATTCAATTCGTGGGCGAAATGTAATTTATTTATTTATAGACAATCAAACTGCACATTAATCATTATATAAAAAAAAACTTGTTAATTAAGAAAACATTAATAGACTGTTGCATTTGTGATTTTATCGCGCTTAGTCGCATTGTGACAGATAATGTTCATAACTTGTATAAATTCTCAGGCATTTCTGGGTTACCATTTTCGATACGTGTGCAAGTTTGTCGAGGTCGTGACAATATCGTGCTGCAAATTGGCAGCAATGCATTAAATAGAAGTGATCGTACGTGCGAGGAAATTGACTCTGTGGTATATACCCGCGCGGACGAAGTACAAAGTTGCAGTCTCGATCTAAGAAGTTTATGATTGAAGTTTAGATATCGTTTTCGGTTTTTTTTCCGAGACAACGCGCAATATATAATTATCATCATGACGTCAATGACCATTTATGTCTACGAGATATACATTGCATGAAAAATTTACGCACAAGTGCGAGATCGACGTATCAAGTTATGACTGGAAAAATATATTTTTAATGTAGGATGGATTCATATTTTTACATCGATAAGAATTAATTGGAAGTTATTTTCAATGTGTTATATAATATCGCAATGTGAAGTTACAAAAATCCAGAAGTGTTTGATATATGTTTCTATTATCAATATGCATACCGTTATCTATTATTTATGCATACCACTATCTTATGTCGTTTGTCAGTTTACGCACCGGTTATATTTTTTTATCTGCCAATCAATATTCTCTAATACAAGATTTGGATATGCAGATATGCAGAGCATTGGCCTAAATTAATTGATTGAAATAAGTAAATTTTATTAAGTAAATAAAATATCGCCTGAAAGCAGTTTGGGTTACGACGCATGTGTGATCGCATCACTTATGATAAATGCGTGCACGCGAGTTCTCCTTATCATCTTTATTCCTCTGTCGAGAGATATCTTTTTCATTCATCCCTATATTGACGTAGATCTCCGTCTTTTTCTCATGCGAACGAGTCTAATCCGGCGGCCACTGCGCAGTAATTAAAATTCATGCCACAGATTCGTGATAGGAAAAATCGTACGTCGACCCGTGATTTGCAGAGGAGTCCTTGATATGCTGTCGTTTACAAACGTATCATCAGCGCGGATAAAATTCTTGGAAAATTTTTTCGAATGATATTGCGCATTACGCGTAAAATTAACCGAATAAGATTTATAAACGAAGTTTAAAAGTTAAAAGTTAAATATCTTTGCATAAAAAATAAAAAGATTGCATACAAATGATTAAAACCGTTGAATCGCTTGAAATACCCGATGTGAAAAATTTATAGCATATAAAGATAATTTTTCAATAATTGATTGTTGATTATCGATTTTATGAGCTCGAGAAACGTAGCGGCAATTAATAAATAGATGTAAAGTGTATCGTGTTATGCTTAAGCGGTTTAATAGTGGTAAAAGGAATATATTGGTTGATCTAGCTAGGGAAATGAAAGCATATGAGCAAGGGTGACGGAAGGCCATCGAGCAATTTACTGCTTCGCGGCTCAAATAAATGTTTCAACGATCGTAAATTGCGGCACGTAGAAGCTGGAGGAAGAAAATAGCAAATGAAAGTGTAAAAGTAAGACAACGATTGGCCGGTAGCAAAAAAAAAACTTACAATCAACGAATATCCTATCGTTACATATCGTCGCGATGATTTTATTTAATCTGATCTGTGTAACTGTGGTTTTTATCTGTTTGTCGAAGAAAATATTTTGTGTCTATTAACTTTGTTACGTGTATTGTTAATCAAACTTTCATCAGCTACTTATATGTTTTTTTTACATAAGATAAAATAACTTAAACTAATTTGGGAATATCTATATTTAAGTAAGATTGAGTATTTACTTTGAATAGGCGACAAAGACATATTAGTCTTTTTCAGTAGGATGAGTTTCGATTCTATATCTATGCAGCTTTACTGAACTTATATATGTGCGCAATGTCAAAAAGCTTTCGGATATCTTTTTATTCGCATAATTTGGTATTCTGTCAGTGCTCTAATATTTTTTAACTTCAACTAAGAAAAAGAATGCAAAAAGGCGATTATTATATGAGGCAATTGAAAATGACATCGAGATATCGACATTTTATAATTTCGGCTATATATTTTATATAGATATCTTTATTATAGTCACATTAAAATATTTAATTATAGTTTAGTATTATAATAGTTTGATATTACTATCATACTGTACTACAGTAATATTAGAATCTGTATTTAATTATTATTAATAAAACTATAGTACTATCTTAATATTAGAATCAATACCTGAATTTTCAAATCTGTCAGATATCCGTAAGATACTTTTGTAGCTAATTATCGATACTTTTAAAAGATAGCAGGTAGCATCAGGTCTTAATTATTCTTCGAAATTCGTGAAAGTGTCGATTAGTCTCAAATGCTGCAAGTAGAAAGGGCGTGTGGATCGTGACATGGACGTGATCAGCGTGAGTGACCCTTATCTGGGAGTTAAATAAAACTCCGAGCAGCCGCGAGAACGGGAAGAACCGTGTCGGAGCGATCGCGAAGGTTGCTCATCCGTCCTACCAACGCGCGCGCGAAGCCGCCGCGCCGAGCCACGCTGCTCTCCTACGCGTCTCGCTCCCTCGTATCTAACGCTGACCCACTTCTCAAACCGCCGCCGCGCCGCGGAGAACCGCGGGGACCCGGGGAAAGGATGAGCCGAAACTATTCTTCGTTCTAGCGCGAGCAACCTCCTCGTCGCGCCGTTAACGATCGTGAAGCCGCACGAGTAGTAGATAAAAGAAGAGTTTACGTCCCCGAAAAAGTTTACTCTTGTCTCGAGCTCTCTTGGAAACCCTATACAGATTTAAATTTGAGCGGTCTTTATCATAGCAGGATCTTGATACGAGGCTTCATTCTTAAGGACACTTCGGATTTATTATTAGAGAGATTATGTTAAATTAAAGTTTCGCTTAAAAAAAGGTCATTTCTAAACGAATTTTATAGAGAAACTTCAGAGAACTTTTCTGTACATTGTACGCGGGATTGCCATCTTGTCTTATGGAAGGGTCAGCTTTACTGCATGCGTTTGCAACTCGTTTTAAAGGAGTAACAATACTCCTGTTTCAGCAAATTCCCGAAGTGACAATGACGGATCAGCGATTAAAAACAAGATTATTTGCTTTCGACGACCCTGTTAACGTTCCCTAACGAAAGCTTCGGACAATGTCCTTCTGCTCGTTATACTTTTATCTTTCGAGAACGATGATAGAACTGTTTGTCGATCAGACAAGACAAATAAAGCAGGACGAAATCGACGCGGGCTCGAGGTCGACGATGAATGTTTTTAAATCGTACTCGTTGCTTGAATACATTTAACCGCTGATCCTGGCAATTTCTGATTGTATTAAGAGATTTTAACGCACTTGTTATCACACACACAGTTAACGTGAATTACTTTCTTAGCAGAAATATTTAAAATATTTAAAATATCATTTTATAAACATTTATTTTAAGTTAATTTTATTTAAGGCGAAACGTAAGGAAAATTTTTGCTTGCTGAATTGAACTGAATTGGTTGATTTATTGACGTCGCTTTGCGTGAAATAAATTACTTCAATTTTGCAAAGCGAGGAGAGCTTTCCTGAGGTAGACGCACGCCAGTGCAATGTGTCGTGACTTCATCTTGCCCGATTTACAAAACACCAGTTACCATCACGTACCTATTACTGTTCATGCGTGATAAAAGCGACAAAACACCTGACATTATTGGCACATGTGTCGGTGTGGCTCCTTCTTTGAGCTTGATGGTTACATTGTGTAACGTGCCTTTTCCTTTCCTGCCAACGATACGGAGTAATATTTAGCGTGATGTAATATAGGCAGAATTTTGTATGACACTCCCTTTGTGACTTCAACCTTTTTCAACCTGGCTATTTGTGACGTACGTACTTGACGTTCACGTTTAAAGGAAACTCACTCGAATCAGAACACTTAATGAATCGATGTTAATAAGAAAAAAATTATCTCTTATACTATCTCTCTAACATATTTGCATACAAGCTTACGTACGATGATTAGATTTCTTGTGCAACAGAAAACGTCGATTTCGTAGCCTTAAATCGATCGCTGAAAGCGCGATAATAAAGCGAAAAATATGATCATAGTAAACGTCACTGACGATATTATTTGCGAGAGAAAACCTCGCTGTTCGTCGGTACGATTTTTCATTGAAACCAATGCGCGACCGGAAGCTCTCATTGGAGAGTCGCTGTTGCTACAAGCGGCCGCTATGAGGCATGCATTAGCATTCCCCCGAGACTTCGACGGCGTAGAAGGCGTACGCACACGTATGCGTGTGCGTACACGCCTAGGTACACATGTGCGAAGTACCTATGCCAGCACACGTGGATGAGAGTGGCGCGAACTGAATGTACGACGTCACTTGAACCTTGATCCCTTAGTTCTGGTTTCAACGCATGCATAAAACTTGTACATACACGTGTAAAACTGGAGAATGCCGGTTCTTTTACGGTCCACCGAAAGTTGATTTCGTCTATCCAAATATCTTTTCCGTGAAATATCGTGAGTACCTAATTTTTTGTTGTCACTTTCGTGTTCGTGTAATTGGAATCTACAAGCAAGCAGTGTTTCAGGCCATAAATCTGAAATGTTCTAATTTGCAATACCCCTTTTATCATTAAATAGTTATAAGAATATGTGACATATGTAGACTGGTAATTAATATACTGATGTATGATTCTGAAATTATACTATTTGACAACTAATTAGTGTTAAATGGAATTAATTACGTCTGTAAATAATATTTATATGAAAAATTTTTTATTATATCGTAAGATTATAGTTTTGAAGATATAAATTAGAACATTTCTAATGTGCGCGCACGTATACGTGTTGTGTTATCCCCGATGTGCACAATTAGTTTGAATATAACCATTCGGACTTTTTATTTTATTCGAAGAACAATACGCGGCTGAGTTTAAGCAGCATAGATACAATCGTATAAGTTCTTACGCTGTTGAGTATACAAATCGGTGAAACTGAGAGTAAAAGGTAACGAAGCCACGCCGTTTCTGCGGCTCTGAGAGAGGAAGACAGGGATGATCTAGGCCACTGAAAAAGGAAAGTGGCCGGCTACCGCGTCTGCCAGTGGGTAGAACTACTCCGGCGTTCATTATGCAATAATTATTATGATCGCGCGCCGCTGCCACCGTCGTCGTCGTCGTCGCCACTCGTCGTCGTCATTATCGCGAGTCAATTGTAGACCCGGCGCGTATCGCTACTATCGTAACCCGACCTATCCTTTTGATTATAAATAATTGCGCGTGGAGCTCGCGATCGCGCGAGCGAGCAGGCGCGTGATTAACGCCAATGCTGCAAATCTCGGCAACGGTAATAACAGACCGGCCTCTTTCGGATTTTCTTTCCTCCTCTACTTCCGCGCGACTCAATCTCAGTGTCCACACGAATCTACAATTATTCGCTGCGAATCGTTTATTGACGCTTAGGAACTCCGGAGCGAGAACCTGAGCCATTGCGGGTGCAACTTCAGATATGACGTACGATTTCTTTATCTTCGACTATTAATACTTTGTGTACGGATCTTATGTTTGTTCGATGAACAAAAATCCTAATGAGTTAAACAGACTTGTATAATCAGCAAAATTTATTGCTAAAATCGAGCACACGAATCCATAACTTTCTTTATCAAATTACATTAATCCCAGATAATTTTAATTTATGTTTTTAAATATATTTAATACATATATATAATAAAAAAAACATACTTATTGCCTTGGATTTCGACTTGAATTTCCAAGCAGCAATAAAAGTGCTAAGAACACGAATCTAACTTGAAGGCTGATATTTATAAAATGCAAAGAGAATAAATTGCTTTACTTTTCTCGGTTTTTCATTGTTTTTATAATTTTTTACTTCAAAATTGTTTATTTTTGGTTATTCTTTATAAAGTAACAATCAGTACCGGTTCTCTTCTGTTTCACATCGATAAGAATTGATTGATACGGACGGAGTTTACTAAACTTGAAATTACGCAAAATTGTTATCGTATCATCTTTGGCATTCCTGAAATGTTCAAATAATATCATTCAAATTTATAAACTGACAAATGTATTGATGAGAGATCACTTTAACACATTATACAGACATAATTTATACATACAAATCTTTATCGTAATATAATCATGTATGAATTATACGTAGTTCTATCCTAACGAGAAGCGCATGGAGTATATGTATGTAAGTCTAGAACAATCGTAAGTTCGTAAAACTAATCAGTATCTCTTTAAACAATCGATATTGTTTACCCGCGTGATTTCGATATTATATGAACAGAGAGAAGAATAATGCAACTCGATGTCCTCGCCGCGCGAATCGTCGAGTACAAGCTAATCGCATAAGACCGAGAAAATGGAACGACTGCTATTTGCTGACGAGTAGCAGGGCTAAGGAAAAAAAGTGGCACGGCCATTCTACAGGCTCGAACGTACAGGAACAAAGCGACGGGCCTCGTGCCATCGCCGTGACTTGACATAAACGCTCGAGGAAGATCTGGCAGGCTCCAAGGATGAGACTCTCTCGTCCTCGCATGTGGAATCCAGGAAGGAATAGGCCTACGTCGCTCGAGACGTTCATTAACGATTCTATTAAAATATATTTTACGTTCGTCCGCATACAGTCGGATATTAAAGGCAAAACTTACGTCTACTTTTATGCAATCGTTTTTGTCGTTTCACCCTCGTTCAGGAATCATTAGCATGCTAGACATTTATATGTTTTTTCCCATATATCTGTATTTTTCAAAAGCAGATGTGTTTTTTTATATATTAATATATAATATATATGAAATATAATATATTAATATTGATAATCGTTTTTGTTATATATTTCATATATAAAAATTTACATTATTTATCATATTTTTAATTAAAAAAATTTTTACAGAGATACTTTAATTAGCATCTTGTAAACGATAATTTGTTTTTATAATCGACAAAAATTCCATGTTTTTTTTTTTAGAACGGCACGAAGAAAAATGATAACCTTGTCATTCGTTGATCGACAGTTCGATGAACCATGAAAGAATATTTGACTGTCGCTCTTGAATAGAAAACTGTCGACTCGACGAGATTAAGCTTTTTTGATTTATAATCACATTGAATTGCGAAAGCAGGATATAAAGTAATTTTTTTTTTCAAATTTTCTACTAATGTTTCTCGTGTAAAATTTCTTTTAAACGGACAATTACGAATATATAAAAAGAAGAAAATTGCAACTGTGCATTATTATACGTTTTATTACGCAAACGTCCGTAATAATTTGAAATAATGCGATCGGTTTATGCCCAGAATTGATTTCGCGAAAAGTGCTATAGTTACTGTGTGAAATCGTACTCTTGGTATTTATTTTCCATAAGCCATGCGGCGCAGTGAATGCAATTTGCTCCTTGTCATTAGGTAAAGTGCCATGCGGTGCAAATGGCAACGTACGGCTAGTCTGTATGTAAAAAGTATAAAAATCTCCTTTTCGATTTCCTGTCCTGTTTGTATATTAAATTTGCATTCCGTGACTCACCGAAAGATAACGTTACGTACACGAAACATTTTTAAGTCATAAGCTGGCGTATATGTATGTTATAGAGATGTATGAATCTTCAAATTCATTCAATTTCATCACTTGTCCAAAAAAAACCTTGAGAAGAAAAATCGCACTCGTCCTCGCGCGACGAACTTCACATTCCTTTTTTTTTTCGAAATGTAAAGTATCACAATGCGAGCGGAGGGAAAGGTGAAAGGATGAGAAACACGAACACTCGAAAATGCGCGGTACAGCGCTTAATTGAAACAGCGTCAGCGACAGCGAGTCGATTACGCGAGTCGTGACTTTGCGAAAGTAAGAACGCGGCAGGCCGTTACGGTACAATTGCTTTAATTCTCTAATTAATTAAAGTGTTCGCGCGGCAGTGGCCGAGCCGCATATATTCATCCACGCATCCGGCATTGCCTCGCAACATTTGAATACAGTTGGGTATATCAAATTCTTATTTTATATCACAGAGATTTTAGCTTTTCTCTGATACTTCGGAATTATCTATTCAATTTGATCGTCATTAATTCACAATAGTTAGGCAATAAGTCGACTGATTTCCCCGAACTGTAGACGTTCTTTCTTCTTTTAATTGAATAATTAAGCTCTTTCAACACATTATATTTCACGGTATGCCGCGTTTTATATTATTATTCGAATTTTAATTCCCCCTAATTATAGATTCTGCTTTCTCTCAATGTATATTGAGGATACAAATCATCGCGAGTGATGAGGTAATTCTCCTTCTTTTTTACGAAATTTTACAGAATTTTTCTACGTTTTAATGGAATCTATTTTAAGAAGATTGATAAAATTTGACGTACATCTCTTTCAAACGATTAACGCTGCGATCCGTAGAACAAGATAGTTGGAGAATAATGAAGTGCAATCTCTCTCTCTCTCTCTCTCTCTCTCTCTCTCTTCCTCTCTCTATCTTTCCCTTTCTATTCCTTTCGCTCTCTCACCTAGTGAAGCGTGTTACGCACGATCGGTATCGTCGCAAATTATGCATTTACGACGCGTATAGCTAAACGACATTGAACCGCGACCCGTGTCTTAGCGGCCCCACTTTTACTGACCCCATCTCATCAATGATTTCGCAGTATCCCGTAGCGAAAATACGTTGGTTCTCTTACGTGGTTCTTCTTCTTCACACAGTTGCTTGTAATTTATATTGCAATGCGATTCGTGCGCGTACGTGCGTCTCGTAAGATACGCGCGAGATAATGATTACTTTTATAAATAACAACGTGATAATTCGATATAAGGTAGCCAAACGGTGAAAGTGTTTATGAAAGGCCAAAAGGTCGCATTTTCCGATCGACAAAAAAATTCAAATGATCGACGCGCGAGTGAACAGTCGTTCGATGCCGGTCACGCCTAAAAATTTACTTGTTTTTATTTGTGGCGAGAATGTTAAATAGATAGATGATAGGTTAGATACATAAAGAATTTAAATATTATCCGTATTTTTACCTGCTCGCGCGCGCGTAGAATATCAAATGTACACGCTTAAGAAATTTGATTAGCATGTGCTCGGAGATGGTCGGTGCTGTAATTAACTCTCTGCACTCGTAAAGATCTTTACCACTTACACACGATATAGTTATTGGTTATAGTATAAGGATTAATTATGCGAAAGCGATATTCTAACTTTGCGTGATTAAACTAACATAATAAATGAAGCTAAACGTTCGTTTTCACTTTCTATAGTTAAAACATTGCCGTCTGACGAACGCACGCCGTAATTCCTGCAACTGCAAAAGCAGCTATAAAATAATATCTTTTTAATAAGGAGATTCTCTTTCCGCATGTTTGGAGCATCCAAATGTATATTTAGATTATTCCGCAATATCGAATAGTCTACTAACTGCAACGACGTTACAAGATACCGTTGTAATCGTCGAGATGTTCGAATGACAAATGGATGCATATCCCAGCGTGTTACGAAACGTGTGAGAAAAGCGCGTGCAAAGTAACACGGAATACACGGTGCGAGAGAAAGGTACTCGAAGAATGCCATTAGCATTTGGGATGACCGTGTGCGTGCAGACGCAGCACCGTACGAGTAGCATACAATATAATTGAACCATGACCCGCGCGAACAACCCTTCTCTCTCTCTCGCTTCCTATCCGCAGAGTACATCAGCTGATCGCGCGATTTAGTCTACTTCTGATTTAATTGTATCTATCAAAAGTTTTTACAGCTAATAGCTACATTGTACGGAGTATGGAAAATTTTATAGAAATTTTTGTAGAAGTGTAGTGGATATATGTCAAAATAGACCGTCAGTCTAATCGTTAGGAAGCTCTAAGAAAACAATGATAAACGGCTTAGTAAAGTTGACTTAATAGCTAAAATAGCTTCGCCTTCGCCGCGAGGTGTCTATTCTTCGAATGTCCGTATATCTCTCCAAAAACTGGCGCCCGATCGATGAAAGGAAAATGAAAATAGGTAATTACGAGCCCGTATTTCACGCATGGTGCGGTGACCGATAGCGATAAAGTTTCCACACACGAGGCGACGAATGCAGTACGAATGCGTATACTCGTTGCACCGTCAGCGCGGCTCGGCGTGGCTCGGCTCGGCTCGGCTCGGCGCGGTGCGGCGCGGCGCGATCGCGTGTGCATACGCGAAAGTTCTGTCGAAACGGCGCCTTAGTCATCGTCCCTTTCCGGAGGATATAGGTATATATTCGATAATACTAATCCGCGCTCTCTCGTGTAGCCGCGGCTTTTGCTTTCTTGCAGCGCAGTGACCTGATTCCTTGCGTGCAACAGTAAGAGCGTTTCCAGAGGCAGGAGAAGGAGGAGGAGAAGGAGAAGGGAGATGGAAAGAGAGAGTGGCGCGGCTAGAGAGGAAGCGAGAGAGAGAGAGAGAGAGAAAGAGAGAGAGAGGCAGAGAAAAGACGAGAGAGACCGCTCGCGCGCCTCGTGACACGTAATACCCGTCACAGTAATAGTAGTACGATGTTATAGCACCGCTAATGTCATTCATTTGTGATTTAATGAGAGGAGTCGAGAGACCGCGATCGTCCGACTGCGAGAGGACGCCGACTGCGCACCGTCGACAGTCGTATCGAGGAATAGTGCACGGCGTATTTTAGGATTTTTCGATCGGTTTAAAAGAAATGCATGCTCTTCGATCGTAAAATCGATTCGTCTTATTCGCGCAGCCGGCGCATTGAAGCGCACAGTGGGTCAAAATTACAAAACCTAGCTGGACAAAAGTGGCAATTTTGTTAAAATAAATGTTCACAAGCGTTCCGAAATAAAAAATAAACACGACGCCAGATTTAAAAAAGATGACGTCTTATAATTGCATACACGTCTAAGAAAAGTAAAATTCTATTATTTTTGATTTTCAATCGTATATTTAAATTTAATTTTTCTTCGGTTTAGAATACAACAAATCATAAGAGAAATTTTATTCCTTGAAGATATAGCTTTTCTGATTGTTTTGTTCTTTTCTTTTATTTTCAAAATTTAGTTGAAGGCTCGGCTCGTCTTGCTAGTTAATGAAAGTAAGTCGTCATCAATTGCAAGTCAAATCAGATCATGTAATCTTATAATTAAATATAAAAATTATTCCTATCGTGAATACAAAAGAAATACATTTATCACTTTTCTTTCCAGATCCAACAAAAATATTGGTCTTTTACAATGATATAAGCATGTGATATTTTCTTGTAGATCATTTTCGAAATACCTGTGAAAAATAAAATAAAACTGTTGTTATTTTAAAAATGTTATATGCATGAAACAGGCACTTCACGGCATCTATTTTTAAATAATAAGAATGACCAACGAATAACGTGCTGTTAAGATTATGGCTGCATCTCGTATAGCAGATTTTTCATATAGGTATTCCTAAGTTTTATAATCTAAAAATTTAATAATTAAAAATCGGCAATGTTTGGCTTAGTACAGCGACATTATCAACAAATTATTATGAGATTTGTTAATACAGCTAAAAGATATACCTTTCTCCATTTATTTCATTTAAAGTTTTACTGTGCTCCTCAATATCAACGGAATATTCCTTTGTTATTCCATTATTGTTATTGCGCTGTCAGAGCAATGATTTAATGTTTTGCGGAATGGTATTTAATAAGGTCTGTTCGGGCAATTGTTGTAATGCAACTTTACGCACGAATGTTTTTTAGAAAGCGAATTATTTACTGTCTCTCTTTTAAAAAACGAAATCATTTATTTCAAGAAATACTAATCTTCGAAAAAAAAAAAAAAAAAAAAAAAAAAAAAGAAGAAACTTTTGTCCCGTTGGATTATCATTGTAGGTTACTATATGACGTAGAAAATGTCGTTATCTCGATTCTCCAGTTGGATATTCCCGATAGATAGATAAAAATTTTCCAGGTTCTCTCTCTCTCTCTCTCTCTCTCCCTCTCGGGAAAAAAAAAATCTGACACATTTTGTTAACAATTCTGGATATTAGCTAAACTAAGAATGAGTGTCATCATTAGTCCAATCACGACTAATATCTCGGCTTTATGTAGGTTATCTCGGTTATGTTAGTTACGCCCGGCTCTTAGAATTTAGGTTGGCCATATGGTGTACGGAATCGTCGCGTTTCTTTCTTAGCTTGGTTATTAATATCGCGCTGTCGTGCCCGCGCGGATCGCCCTGCCGATCGAACCGATCACTCGATATGCATATCGCTTTTTAAAATTATGCATCAGGTATATCCTTACCTGACGATCATCATGGGTCTGTTTTCTATTGCTGAACTAGCTCAGAGTTTATCTTTTTTACTCCACATTGGAAGGAAAATTCTGAATTAGAGTGCAGCAATAGAAAACAGATCCTATGTATATCTTTGAGGTAGCTTTTGAGATATTCCATTGACGGACCTTTTCTTTCATAAATTATTTGGTGCAAGAATGAGAGGTTTATAAATTTCGCATTGAGAAGTAAAAAAGTGGAGATTGAGATAAAAATTTTCCAATTTTTTTTTCACGAAAATGAATCTAACACATTTTCTATTAGTCAGATTAATTACAAATTATTAGTCTGGTCGTGAAAACACATGTAATTGAAACGCGCATAACAAATTATGAATTTGTCGCATTTTTTCAATGAGTCCTTTCCATTTCCTGTTTTACGCTGACGCGTTCCCACGCGTGCGGATCGAAGTTTTACGGTGATGACACGCCGAATGATCGTACCCTCATCAATTCACAGAGAGCTACACAAGTCACGCTAGATTTATGCGGCGTTAACTAGGCGCTGCGTGGCATAATCCACTCATGAGAACACTCTCGTTAACCTTTTTATACTGTTACAGCGCGATTTGCGTATCTTCGGAATGTTCTCGTACTGATTATCCAGATTGCGCAGCAGCTAGCTGTAATTGTATAGTCTGCTTAATTATGTTTAATTAAGGACACTGGATTTTCTCATCTCTCGGCGTACCTATTTGATACACGCAGATCCGCTCAAACTAAATATAGTCTCAAAAATATTTGTTGAAATAAATTTTACAATATAAATGAAACAGATATGCGTGAATATTCTACAAGAATTTTAATAAAATTATTAAATTTAAAATTGTATTTTAGTTTACTGGAAAGGCATGGTTTATATAAATATTTATGCGAAAGTATATATATGAGCATACTTTGTTACAAATATAGCCTTTTCATATATTTTTTTAAATATTTTTAGCGCACATATACGCACTCCTGTTTCGAAAGAAACTACCGAAAACACAATCTTATAATATAAAAAATTAGCTTCTTTATTACTTCGAGCATTATCTCCTAGATTGCCGCGAGTATGTATGCGTATCACAAGACTAGATTGTGACGCATTACGGGCGTAAGATTACGAACGCGGAAGTGGCCTTCATTGACTTTTAGGCAGCGCCCGTACCACTTTACCGTTGTCCCGAAGAGTAAACGACCGTATAAAGAAACTGGTGTGTGGCCTTTAGAGTGCCTGCGGCGGTCCATCGAGAACGAGTGGGTGATGCGCGTTTGGAAGCGGCCGCGACGAAAATAAATCCTCCGACTTCCTCGCGTAAATGCACATCGTGCGTGCACGCGTGCTGTCACGCGCGCGTGTCCGTTCGTGGGACGAGTTCGGCTGCACGTTCGAATTTCATGCGCGCCGATCGACCGATCCGGTCCTCATTTCTTTTCTCGTGGGAAGTGAATGCGTCATTATTCACGCGTATGCATAATTCACTATAAATATGCGCTTATGACGAACCATCGTTCTCGTCGTCCGGATGTTATGCGGCGTCGAATACGCGAATGTACCTATATCGTACACTTTTATCTTGAATTATTAAAAATTCTTCTTAATTTGGTATTTTATTTTTGAAATCGATGAAAAATAGCCTGAAATTATTCACAACAATGTCCATAGAACAGACATATTAAACATCGCCAAATGTCAGAATAATAAATTTTTAAATTTGCATTGATCTACATAAATTGAAGAGTTTTAAATTTGCTTTTGTTTTATTTTTTATAAATTTTATTTATTTTATTGATGTTTATTTTTTTAATACCTAATTACTTGTTTAAATTGCAGTTTTAGATATACGAATAAACAAACTTTAAATATATTTTCCTAATACACGTGCCCTTCGGTTGTTTCTCTTTATAATACTTATATTTTAGAAAGTATTACACGTGTTTATTATAGAGAGAAACAACCAATAAATTAAAACGAAATCAAGTTTTCGACTTATAAATATCATTTCCGTGTGCTGGATTATTTATAAATGTTCGTAAATAAATCGTGTATAATCTAACAGGAACTAAAACGTATAATAACATGAAAGCGGACAAAGGAGGAATTTTTATTGCCCCTCGAATTTAGGTTTGATTCGCAGCAGGTGAAAAAGAGAGTGAAAGAGAAAGAGAGAGAGACGCTTTCAGGCGCGTCCCTGATGCGTCGTACGCGTCTAATATAGCGATGCAGGCGTGGAATATAGGTCGCACGCTAGAACGCTCT
Source organism: Temnothorax nylanderi (assembly GCF_030848795.1). Taxonomy (NCBI): domain Eukaryota; kingdom Metazoa; phylum Arthropoda; class Insecta; order Hymenoptera; family Formicidae; genus Temnothorax; species Temnothorax nylanderi. The sequence continues at coordinate 710,892 of NW_027249154.1, read as the reverse complement.
TTTATATACTTGCCAGTCCGACACTCGAAGATCGTGGCGAGGATATACGCGTACCCACGCGTCGGTACATTATACAAGCACACGCATTACGCATCCCAAGTTCGACACGAGTCTTATCATGCCTGCCGAATTAAAATAACAGTTGAGTTATCGTCGAAATGCATCCATATTATAGAAAATTTGACTTGAAAATGAGAATTCGACAAAGCAGATTCGTATCGGATTCCTGAATAAGTAAGTTGTAATAAATATAAGATTTTATATAAATTCAACTAGATATATATATATATATATATATAATGTCTTGTATCTCAATTTTTATTTTGCAATTGACGATAATTACGTAATTTTTTATTTTTTAGTAATTATATACAATACAATCCTTAATTTTTAATTAAAATTAAGATTACAATAATACATCAAAGAATTACCGAAAATACTTTAAAATCTATTTTTATATCTTGGCGTTCGACTCTTAAGAGGAGATTTCTAACACACGTTTGAAGCTACGGTTGTTGCCCGAACAATACCGATCGGAATGTACGTTTTACGTGACAATATAACGTTATAAAAGATTGCCGGAGTCTATCGATCGACGACGATCGATTCGCGCGGGATACGAGGCGGTCTTTCTCGTCTCTCTCTCTCGCTGATTTTCATTCCCGCGGAGTTCCGCACGTACGACTACGAGCCGTTACGGCCGGCATAACAATGCATGACGTAACTCTGGGGTCGAATCCTCCTTACCTCCTCCGTGCAACGATGTTACAGGAAAGTGAAACTCTCGCAAACCAGGTCACACCCACATCGTGTTCGCCGGCGCTGAGTCGCGCCGATCGACGGCGGACCCTTTTTAACTCCGGGTTAGATGCTTTTCCATCTAACTCGTGAAATTATACAGCAATCGAAAAGGATGAAAAGAATTTTTCGTGCGCGAGCGTTAATTAACCCTTAATTAAATACTTTTAATTAAAATTAGTCGGAAAAAATAAGATAAATGACATTCTTAATTCTCAACGTTTTATTATAACATAATGTTAACATCCCATTACAATTACATTCTTTCCTATATTTTTCTCTATTATAGTACTTGTATAATTCACATATTTAAGCAGTTATTAACAATGTGTCACACACATTATTTTATTCGAATACGACAATCAAATAAGACATTATTTGAAAAATCTTAATTTTACTTACACTAATATTTTATTTTAAAACGCTGCTGGACAGTAGGTATGTGTTTGAAAACAACAGACCAGAGGCGCCAGAAAGATCTATAAATCTAAACATTTACTATGCTTCGAGTCACAATTGTATACATTTCTACGAAACTGCAGTCCACGTAATTTCACTTTCCATGATTTAACTAATTTTCAAATCCTTGCTTGTCGTTTTTACAAAAATTTGACAATTTTAATATATAGAATAGTTAATATATCTCGATCTTTTGTATATATAGGTTCTATCTATACAAGAGCACCATTTTTTTCGACAATTTGGTTAAATGCTGACTTTCTTTCTCTTTTTTTTCTATTCTTGTTTTCTTTTCTTTGGTTTTATAATCTTTTAGGTATCACGCATGGTATAAATACATAAAGTGAAGTATTGCGCATAATGGCGGCTGAAACCGGTTGAAGCAGCTAATCAAAAGCCAATCAAATTTTCGTCATGCAGCCATCCACTGTGCATATCCATGGGAATACTTCACCTTATATATTTACACCATGGTAGTATCACATAGGTTTATTTTAGATTGTCCTGTATATACGTGATATCTTAATAGTTGATAATAAACGATGTTTGATTATCCGTGGATATTAATAGCTGAAGTTAATAGATCATACATGCTGTCATAAATACCAGCAATTACGATGATGCGAGGCGATTAATTCGGTGACCGTTTCCGCTGCACACACACACGATTATCTCGCGGGTCTGGCTCGAGATGCGAAAACACCGGCTCAATGTCACCAGCTGTATTAGCGTCGAAGTTTCGCTAAGTTTCGGGGGATGCGCGAACGGTTTTAGCGGATCAAGTGCGAGTTCGTGTTCGCGCTGCATACAACAGCTTCGCGACGCCGCGCCGCGCCGCGCCGCGCCGCTCGCGGAACGCATGTTCGCTCGCGCGTTCGTGTGCGTGCAAAAAGAGAGAATCGGGCGCGGGCGCGCGTGGGTGCGGGGCGGTCTTGGCAGAGTTGGCCCTAACCCATATAACGTCGCAGCCAGAATAGAGACCAGGCGGTCGAGCGAATAGGAGGATAGGAACGCAGGTAACTCTATAAACATGGCCGGGAAAACGGAGTATCGAGTTGCTGGCGGCGCGCCTTTAACGGGCCACTTTTTTCGTGCTCACCTTCGACGATGATAAGTAACGAATAGAAGAAATATTCGTTTGGCTTTTCCTTTTTTTTTTACAATGACTTTAAAGTGACCGATCCTCGATCCTAAGCTTAATTTTAAATACATTTTATACGGTTTTACAAATCGTTAATTTGTAAATATCCTAATAGCATCCGGTCTTAAGAACGGTTAAAAAAAAACTATCGCGAGTTTCAACGTCTATCTTAATTTAGCCGCGAGTTTACTAAGTATTTTATCACGAATGCTATTTTCTTCGTATCTTTATTTCCAATCGTAACGGAAATCTGCTCGCTATTTCCCTCAAAATGCGACATCTGTGAAAGATAAACTGAGATGACACCGGTACTTAATTTCTACGGACAGAAGCGAATGATAACGTTAGTGTAAATTAGCAACTGCTGCCTCTCTCATAATTCGAACTGGCGCTACGCCATGATCACCGAAGGTAGAACAAAAAGCCAGGATGATAATAGGAGTGCAGCTAAGAACATCCGGCACGAATAGAATTTTCCATATTACATTACTGCTAATATATGCTTTACTATATATGGAGGGGTTAAAGCCATAGTGGTGTAAGTCACTTTTTTTAACCTATCGACTTAAGTTCATAGATGCAGTCTACACATGCAGATATGTTGCAAAAAGAAGAAAAAAAAAGTGGTCAAAAAAATTGACTTACACCACTATGGCTTTAACCCCTCCATATGTAAGTTTGTGTGCAGAGATATGTCAAAGAATGTGATTAGACTTAATAGATTTATTCCAATTAATTATTACAATAATTACGTTTGCTATAATATATATTAAATAGATATGTATAAACGCTATCTGTAACAAAGTAAGGTGTAGGTAAAAAAATAAATACGATTTGTGCTAACAACTGTGATAAATTAGACAAAATTGTAACATGAAAAGGTGGCATTATTAATGATCGCCTTGGAAAATATAGACGGAAGATCATCTTGCTGCGTCAGCATGAGGAATTAAGCGAAGTCGATAATACTGATAAAGCGCTGATAATAAGTACTAGTGGCAGATATTATATCACACGCGCAAGGGAGTTAGTTTTGTTCTTGTCTTATATTTTGTTTAAGATGAAAGAAAGATTGGCAAACAAACAATCGTACATAATATTGTACTATTCGATAAACAAAATTTAAATTGAATGGACTTCGATGCGTTAAAATATGAAACACACAAAACGAATCTTTTTCTCTTTCTCTCAGATGATTTGTCTTTTTTAAATTTTGACATTTCCTGGTTAATAAATTTTATCGGATACAAAGTTGTAATTCATTGGTTAGCAATGTCGAAATGCTCGCATAATCGACTGTCTCGGTGATATCAGAAGTTGTTGCTCAATTTGTATAGGCATGCTCGAAAAGTAGACGTACCGTGCAAGAATGCTGGCATAGCTTGCATCTAAAACTGGAATCGTCGGCGACACGTGCACGCAGACACCTCGGCGTCAAAACTTGGCGCATTATGTCAGAAATTTAACGCGGCAAACAAAACAGGCGCTACTATAGAAATCGTTGGACATCGGAAAATGTTGTAGGTAAAGCGTGTTTAATCCATTTGACACCGTTTCGAGACTGCGAGATAATCTATATTCATATAAGTACACAATAGCATAAGATGATATCTGCAATACGAGGAGTTTTCGAATTTAAATTATAATTTAAATCACACGCCACACGCCTAAATAATGAGGCATACGCACAGAAGCTGTCTATCTATCACGTTGTGCTCTGGAATGTATATTGATTTTGAACCAATCGGAGCCGTTAGCATGTAATTCGGAGAAGTAACAAACATGAGTGAAGCAAAAGTTTATCCAAGCGTAGAATAATGTAGAATTATTATAAAATTTTTACCAGTGGAGGACTAAAACCTTCGAAAATTTACAAAATCCTAAAAATATAGTATGACAAAGAAACATTGTCGGACATAAGCATGCATACAATGCATAAACGGAGTATAAAGGTCTTTGAAGAAGAGCAAGAATGTCGAGCACGAATCATATTCCCAGCGAAGAATATTGATAACGAGAAAGAATGCTGACCAAGTTGATACGCTTATTCACTTATGCCCTAAATCGTGATGGTCGGCGCATTATTGTGCGGGATATTATTTTATAAATATCAGTATTGGTAAACAAATGTTCTAAAATCAACTGTATCAGAGGGTATGTGTATTTATCAGATTCCATGGATGTCAATATAAATAGATTGAAGTGGATTGTTGTTCCCTATTCAGCATTTTTGGACTTTTATCCCTTTGGACTTTAGACCCTTAACCGAATTTTTAAGAGGAAAAAAACTTTATCTAAAAAGTTATCGAATCTTTATTTGAGAATAGATGCATCTATTTTCTAGAAAGTCTATTAAAAGACTTTCTTACGGAAGCTATGGCGCCAATACATGGCAAAGAAATCGGATTAGATTGAAGAATGCCATAATCTATGTCGGTGACTACCTTTTGTTTTTTCTGCAATTTTCAAATTATAATTTAAATTTGAATACTTCTCGTGTCTTTAAACCCTAAATGCTACATTTCGCAAATATTTCTCTTTAACATGATAGACACTTACAAAATTAATGTTACGCAGGTTATTTCAATGATTGTGAAAAAATTATTACAAGATATTGAAAGACTTATCTATCTTATTAATCAAACATGTGTCTTTGACGGAAATATGCATGTTTGCGATATTAAAAAAGTAACTTACGACTGGTTCAGCACAAGTTTATAGAGGGGATTAGATTGCTCGGAATTGTCTAGGTACAGATATACATTTAGTATTCTTGCCGGATAAAGATAAAATTAATTCCACTAGATGCGTGCCTAATCCATAAAGAATGTTATTACGGAGCAGTGTTCACTTACAGTCACGTTACACGATTACCTGCCATTCACCTGCCAGCGCATTATCATGAATTTAAAAATTGTCCTAAAATTCTAGAAAATTAATTAATATTAGTTTATGTATTGATATCAAAGTTCTTCCAAATATAAGTTGATATTTCTTCTTAAATATCCCAAATCTGTAAAAATATTACGCTGTTATACTGATATACTTTGTTTATCGGCGATTTAACGTAGTAATGAATCATAAATGGTATTACACACTTGATAAGATCAAGTTGGCAAAATGCTTCTCGATCTCAGGATGATAGCTGTCTAGCTTTTGAAAATTAACAGAGACATGATACGAGTTGACTGATCTCAGCAAAAAAGAACTGCCATTTTATTCGTAATTGAAATATCTTTATAAAAAATAATTTTAATCAAATTTATGTTGACTGTCAGGTGATGTGTGTTTTATGAAAAATATACTTCTCTTTGCATTGCCATCTGCTGTTTTCGACGTTTAAGTCGTTTTAAAATCCTGTGCTACGTCTTCTTGGCAATATATACGTCCTTTTGCATCAATGTCAATTCCAATTCTTCGGAAGTATTCCGTCTTGGCATTCCATTTTTATTCTTCGCGTACTCGTGCAGTCTGCGCCGGGCAATGTTGTCGCGTGCATACATACAACACAATTCTCTGCATTGTATCACGTAGAAATGCGATAAATTGTCCACGAGGATCGTCAAACCAAGCCGCGAGTTCACGCGAGGCCGTGCACGATTAAGGCACAACAAAGCCCGAGAGATTTATTCCCTAGAAATAATTCTCGATAGCAAAACTGAAAAGCGAGTATCGAGTTGCTTGATGGTGTATATGCATATATATTTAATATATCAATATATCTTATTGTAAGTTTTTATTGATTTACTTTTATGAAGTTTTACTTTTTCATTCATTACTGTCTCATTTTTATCTTTAATACGATGAAGTGGAGAATGCATACACTATATAAATATAAAACTGATACGATGCCGAACGTTTGTCTATGTCTATACAATCAGTGTACTTGAACCGTCATTTAAAGCAGCATTTTATTTCAACACATTTAGAGGTTCTCTCCATTCAACTTCCGTATTAGTTTAATCATTAAATTAAATTACTTCTCAATTAATACAGACGAAGTATTATAAATATTAGACATCACCGATTTTGCATCGCGACGTGAAAAACTCGTTTCGTCAATTATGCCACGCGGGCGATGCGCTTCCTTATGCGTCTCGTGCGCATCGTTTGCGTGCGTGCGATTCGAGATGCGGGCACGTGCGCCCGCGCGTATACATACACGCGTGGAACGCTGTATCCTGTTCCGCGGGGCTCACTACAACGCGCGTCACGCTCGTCACAATGGTGCTAATCTATTTAATCTGACTAACAACAAACTTATCTCGTGACTCACTCGCCGCGATGGATTCGCGCGCCATTGCTCCGATCGCTTGCCATACGTCCACTCTGTGTGTATGTTAGGTGCGAATGCCGATGGATTTTTCCGGCAGATCAATGATTGGCTATACAGACTCGTAGAAATATCCCTTCAACGGGACTCGCTCTTTGCCTTGACCGCATACACGACGTCGTTAATCTCAGGTCAGAACGTTATCAGTGATAACGAGCGCGAGTTCGTTTCCTTATCTCGTGATACTTTTGAAGTTTAAACCTTACTTTTTTTTATACCTGAACAAGTTGATGATTTTATAATGCGATTTTTTCCATTTTTTGACATTAATTTATGACATAATTTTTTCCCTAAGCGCAGCGTAATTTTGAGTAAATATCTTCTTCATTATTGAATCTTACAATGTGTAAAAACGGACTGGCAAAAATTTTGAAGATATATATGGAAGTATAAAGTAATGATAGCGTGTATGTTTAAGGAATCCTTCAAAGACGGAACGTGACACTTAATGATCTACGATGGAGAATGAAATTGATGTTTACATTTGTGTATCACACGATAAATAAATGTAATGTATTTGTACTGTGTAACATATAGCGTAGAGAGCACGATAAGTCGACAGTAACGGAAAAGTTCTGCATATAGTTCTTTAAATTCCGGGATTACATCGCGAGAACGTTATCAGTCGTGGAAAAGCAGCTTTATGCATCAAAGTCTTAAGTACGTCATATAAGGAATTAAATTCACGAGCGGGAGGAAGACACGGGGGGGGGAAGTGCGAGGAAGGCTAGGCGGCGCGTAGAGATAAGGGAAGAAACAGAGGCAGGCGCGTTACGTATATACGTTTCATATCAAAATATATTTGTGCATAGACAAGAAGACAACCGTGACAGGTAATTTTATACCCTAACGTCATACGTCAGTCATACACCCAAGGCACGTGTGCGTAACGTCTCTCTCGCATTCACACTAGTTGCATGCGGTCGTACGTTTTCCCTCGCAAATAATTAAATCGCTCGCAAGTAACGTGCGCGCATGCACGTTAACGATATGCGCGACCGCACGGTGCACACCGGCTGCTGACTGTTGTCGCTGGCATCGGATTTTTGCGTTACGAGCTGACATCGCGAAGATGAAACCTGCTTAATGCGACTGAGCGCTTGTATCGACCATTCACGTATGATTCTCCGACTCTTCCGCTCGAATATCTCGGTTTCACTCTCGTCGCTAATAAAATAAAATATGCAATTACAACAATTCGTCTCTCCTGACGCATTCGCGCACGCGATGTCACATATACACGTGTACGCACGTTATACGGGCTTACACACGCACGCATGTATACAATCCGCTCGATTCCCCAGTCTTTCCGGCGGTTTCTCTCTCTCGCATGCTCTCTTTCTCTCTCCCTCTTTCTCTCCCTCTCTTTCTCTCCCTCTCTTTCTCTCTCTCTGATTCTCTTCTAACAAAATATATTAGCTTTTTATGTACATACATCTCAAATATAATAATAATAAAATTAATTAGAACTATAATACAAGAGCGTGGATAAAGTGCTCGGCTGTGTTGGCTTGGCCATGCTTCGTCGAATACAACGAGTACGGGCAGCGAATACGTATCGAGAGAAGATGGATGTCTCGTTGATGCACGATTGTTGATGCGAGCCACGTTGATACAGATCACCGTGTTTCGATATGACTCTTTTTTTTTAGGTACTTGGTAATTGGAGAGTGATAACCTAAGTTCATTAATTTAACATTATCTAAGAACCGAATCTAAATACAGCGCCGTGTATACGTGTCTTTCGCGTTGGAGATGTGTTAGGTGTACGTGTGTCCGTGTATTGTTTACGTGTAGTACGAAACAGAATATACAACTAAAGTGAGGATTCTCTCGCGTGAATCGCATCGAGATACGATTTGTTCGTAATGTTCGGAGCTTGCCCACGTGTCGCGATCTTTCGTGCCCACCGACGGGGACTCGACGGCCTCGAAATCGATGGATCACCCAGTCTTACTTATTTAGTCCATGAGTGCTAAGAGGGAAGAAGACGGTATTAAGTAAGTAAGGAAGTAAGGTACCAAGAAGAAATAACGCAAATGACGAAAAAAGATGAAAGAGAAAAATTGGACTGTCTTTTTCGCATCCTTCGTCGGATTCTCGACATTATCTCGGGAGATCGCGACACGATGGCTTGATTGCGGATCACGCGATTGATTCCTCACGTCATTTATTGTTTTTATTTATCGACGTTCGCGTCCCTTTCGCGTTTTCTTTTCAGCGTCCAAACGGCACTCTCCAGAGCAAAGGGCAGTTGCACTTCTCTTTCAACGAAATGTGAAGTTCTTACGTGAACCACGCCGACGTTCCTCGGTCGTCGTAAGCTCGCGTAGAGTAGCTTGCTCTTCTCGCTCGCCCTCCTACGCGATTCGTCGACTCCCTCCTTCTTCCTCCCACGCTCGCGCCTTCACGGCGCTCTCGACGCAACGACGACGCACGCACGCATGCACGTGCGTTCGCCTCGCGCGCCGCTCCGAGCCGAGTGAGATATAAAGGACGACGTAGAAGCCGAAAGGAGAAGGAAAATGAGAGATAGAAAAAGATGAGAATGAGCAAGCGAGAGGGAGACGGAGAGAACGAAAGACGGCTTCTCCTCGGAGATGTACATACGCGATGTTGCGGGGAGACGCGGGAGGAAGCGGAAGACGCGACTAACTTCGTCTCACAATCGGAGCGGCTTGATAGCCCAGGGACGCGAGTCAACGACAATGTCGTCGGAAGACGGTGTCATCTCGAATTGCGCGGCAATGTCTGTGCTGCACTGCTGCTGCTGCTGCTGCTGCTGCTGCTGCTGCTGCTGCTGCTGCTGTTGCTGCTACATGGGTCCAACCGCGTGCTGCTGGAACTGGTCGAGATGCCTGGAGATCTCGCGGTGCAGTTGCTCAGGTACGACGCCGACGGTGCTGAAGAGCGACCTGAGTACGTTGAGCTCCTCGCTGAGCAGCTCGATCCGTTTCTTCAGTAGATCGTTGTCTTTCACCAGCAGCTTGACCTTCTCCTCGGTCTCGCGCGATCGCACCTTCGCCTTCTCGCGGCTCTTCCTCACGGCGATGTTATTCCTCTCCCGCCGTCGTCTGTACTCGTCGCTCGCCTTGTCGACGGCCTTGGACTGCTTCCTGGCGACGTTCGCGGCGTTGTGATGCTGATGGGCCATTACCGGCCCCTTCATGGGGTTACCCCGTGGTGGTGGCTGATGGACCGGCGCGCCTGGATGACCGGCCGATATCGTGGACGGCGTCAAGGTGGTGAAGGTCTGGCCACCGTTAGCGAACGGGTTGTTCGTCACCGGACTGTAACCGGCGGGCGGATACTGAGGGCAGTGGCGTCTGTAGTCCGTCGGATCCAACGGTTCCTCCTTGATACTGGGCGAATCCGAACTCGAGCTGTTACTGTCGCTGCAACTGTTGCTGCTCTGATGGTAGGTCGCGCCGCTGTGCACCGGCTGCGGCATGTAGGCGAGTGTCGTGCGCGGATAGCCGCCCGTCCTGACGTGCTTCATGGTGCTATTGGTACCGAGCATGTCCAGCAAACCCTCGCCGAACTGGTTGTCGTCGATCAGGTTTTGGAGATCCAGCGAAATCTCGGGGGCATTGAGATCGGTAAGCTCGCCGGCGGCGGCGCAGTGCTCGGCGTATTGCTGATGCAAGCTCGCCTTGCTGCCGGAGACCTGCTTCACCACCGTGCTGTTCTGCTGCTGCTGATGATTGTGATTGTGGTTGATCTGCAGCGCGGAATTGTTATTGTTCGTCGCGGCGTTATTGTTGTTCTGATTGCTGGTGTTGTTGTTGAGCACCTGGGACTTCTTCAGATCAGCCGTACCCTGGACCTGGGCCTGATGGGCCGCCGAATCGTACATGACTGGTGACTCCATCGCTCACGCGCACATCACAGACGGGAATCCTTTCGCGACTTCACCGCGACCACCTGTACCAATCCGCGTCCGTTTATGCGTAGAAACCGTCGATCTGCGCGTTCTTCTCGCCTCGCTCTGTGTGCTTCTATTACTAACTATCTCCCTCTCCTTCGGCCGTCGTAGCGCGTAACTACGTCGTCCAAGACGAGCCGGCAGGAGATGAGGAGAGAGTACTCTTCGGTATCTATCGCCGTCACACCGTCACCGTCATGGATAACAAACGGATCTTGTTTCCTCGAAGGCGCGCGTCGCGGTTTTTGACACTGTTCCAAATACTTACTCAATGGTCCCCCGGATTATATATTCCGAGATCCCGAGGACGCGACGGTCACACGTTTTTCGTCCAGTGGACGTTATTTCAACTCTCGTCGTCCGCTCCGCGTCAACGCGGCTTACTCACGCCCACGCGCACAGTCGGTACGTCTCCGTGCGATCTTGGCCCACTCGGAGTACACACGGAAGGAGACCGCTACGTGGAGCTCGGGAGTAAAGGGGAGAACTCGATGCGGCAGCAACAAACCCACTCGAGAGTTGGCGCGCGACTGAGCGCCTCGGCGGCATGTCGCAAGCTTTCAATGTGGCGCGCCTCATTGCGCTTGCGCCCGCGACGTCGCGCTTCCCTCCGCTCATTCCGCTCCGTGCTCTCGCCTCCTCTCGCGAGCGGTCCTCTCGCGGAGGGACCGACCGCGGAGCGTCCACCGCGCTCCTCCTCCCGCCGCGCCGCCGCACCGCCGCCGCGGCGCTCGCTCACGAGTTAGCTGTAGCTCCCACTTCTCCGGTCCTCCGGTCCCCCGGCTCCTTGTCCTCCTCCGGGCCCCGTTTTCTCTCTCTTTCTCTCTTTCTCACTTTTTCTCACTCTCGCTTTTCCTGTCCGTTATCCGCGCACGCCTCTCTCTCTCTCTTTCTCTCGCTCCTATCCGTTTTCCATCCTTTTCCCACATTTCCCTCTCCGTTTCCGACGCATTTCGGCCGTCTTTTTTCCCCTTCACTCCCGCGGTTCCCTCGAGTGGCGCGTCTTTTTTTTCCTCTCTTTTCTTCGTTTTCTCGCCATCCCTCATGTCCTGACACACTGCGGTCGGTCCCGTCACGGCTCCGTGCGGCGGAAAAAGTTTTCCGGCGCTTGATTCTCGCGGCGACGCGACGCCGCGCCGCGTGCGTACGATAGGCGGCCTTCCTTTTATTCGCGATGGGTGCGCGGATTTTCCCGCTCGAACAATTAGCTGTCGTGGGTCATCAGCTCGTTCATCAGGTCATTTGGGATGTCAGTCACTGTATGAATTGTCCGAACCGATAATAATCGAATTTAAATTAGACATTAAAATTCCGGATATACGAGACCATCATGTATATCTAATTGCCATTCATGAACTTCCGTTAAATTAAGTTAATATTTCATAATTTTTCATATTTAATGCAGCCATGCATCACGCGTCGCGATGTAACGACTTTGTATATGTCACGTGGTGCCTATCAACGCTCGGTATTTATTTTTGAGAGCACCCTGTTGCAGCCCACAGGAAAGTGTCATCGTTTACACGATATTGCGCAATCGCCAGCAATTAATTCAAAATCTTCTGCCGTTATACTTGCTCTCTTGGCGAGATTTTTTAGAGATTTTGAGAAATGATTTTCGTTATCGTTACAAGTAGCTTTAATTGCTTAAAATACATCTGAACGAGGTATACAAATATCCGAGAATTATTAAATAGCAATGATAAAATAAGTTCCCAAAGGATTATATGATTGTGGACTGTTAATAAAGTTTTAATCAAGATTTATGATGAGACAATAACGTGCTTCATCATAAATCTTGATTAAAACTTTAACTAACAGTCCAGTGCTTCACTTCAAATTAGATCAGTAAACGATTATTTCGACCATATCTCTCCATTTTCCGGGATTTTATTATTTTAGATTAGAACAAGTTTTATTTCCTTATTTATGTTTTAACGTTCATTACCTGCTTATCACTATGCCCGACTCTGCCGTAGCTTCGAAACGTTTATCCTCGTTTTCCTAGAAACTTTCCATATTTTTTAAAAATATTTATCCTCTTTCGGTTTTATTATTAGATCACTAACAGATCAGCATATAATCTGACGAATAATTTGTGCAGGAAGGAGTTCCGGTGGGATTTTCCGCGCGAGATGTGTCGCGATCGAGCCCGACGAATAGTTTCGCGTCCTCACGAATAGACGAATCATTGTTGCGTCATGTTTTGATTGTTTATCAACGCAGATTTTTTTTATCTTAACATCGTGCGCGCAGCGTAGTTAGGCGTGCGTTGATCTACGAACCAGCGCACGCTGACGTATATTAATCGCCCGGATTGTAAACGACGAGTTTCTGCATATCAGTGACTCGCTTGCGTCGATAATCTTGGCGCTATCGAGGCATGGGGAAAAAAATACCAGAAGCGACTTTTGCGCGCAATTGACACCGAGATCGCATTAATTAACATCCTCTCGCGGATCACTAATTAAGCGCTTTACGCGCTCTAATTCATGTTATATATATGTATCATTAAGCGTATTATGTAATGGTGGGTGATGAAACGGAAATAAGAAACCTGTAAACGATACGTTATCTTCTATCCCTTCCTCTCTTTTCAATTTTTTACATATATTTTGTTCTGTGCCCAATTTCTCCTCTTTCTAAATCAAAACAATCCTGGTTCTGTATATATCTCTTTTTTGACATAAGGAAGTATCAAATTAATTTAATTTAATTTAATTTCCGATAAATCATTAATAATTATAATTATGAATATAGTACTTTTTGAAAAGTAATGTGCATCACATACTTTGTTACGTATTATATAATTCGTTAATTATATCTTTCTTGCAAGCTATATAATCTGTTACTGCTAGCATTAAAATATTATAATTTATTCCAATTTAACATTTTAACAATTTTTTTTTAAATTTATAGGATCAAAGAGATCCTATAAAACCTACAAGTTTATAAATATTTTCTATAAATGTATAAATAGATGTTATCTTTTTGCATATCGGAAATTAATTAAATAATAAACGAATTTTAAGTATTATAATAATAATAACAATATCGCTGTCAAATAAAAAAGCGTGTATAAGAATCACTTTCTAAACGCTGGTTAAAGTTAACCAATTTTTTGCTCCTTTGCAGTTTTGCCTCCACAAAGGGAAAGAGAAGTCTCATTTAATTTTAAGATTCTTTTTCGTGAAATTGTAAGAAATCAGCACGAAACGCTTACTGATCGTTTCGAAGTTTGAAGTCAGCTCGCAAGTCGATCGGCTCGCAAGTGCAACGCCATATGCGCCCGCAAACAGGATCGGTCGTGTCATCTGTTAGCACTCCCACGAGGCAACTTCGGTCGGTATTGGGATCTGACATTCGTCGCCATGACATCTGGTGGTCGAAAGTGAAAACACTGGACGGTTACGGATCTCGTGGCATTGTATGTACAGGCTTGACGTGCGGTCGTACTGGCTTTGCGTTACTGGCTTTGTATTTTTATTAATATGGAATTTACTCCGCGTTGTAAATCTACGAGCGGAATTAAGTGTTCAGTTCGCGGTTGTAAAAGTAAGGTTAATTGTAATTTAAATGTTCGATTTCATAGCTTTCCCAAGCCCAAAGAGTGCTTCGTTCATGTCAAAAATTATTTTGGCAATTTAGAGAAAATTGATCGTTTCAAAGCCTGGAAAGATGGATCAAAAATACAGAAAGTGACCCCTTATACGAGAGTGTGTTCGCTGCATTTCAAGAAAGAGGATTATATACTGCCAGGTAAGTTCATTTTTGACAGGAAAAATTAGTTTGAGATTTTGTTTAACCTAAAGCATCGTGAATGTGTAAATGTTGAAGGCACATACTTTCCCTCACCCGAGGGACATAACAAAAAAAAAAATGTGTAAATGATACATTTTCAATAATAATTAACGGTGAATAATTTGATGATAGATGTTGTTGCAAAAACGAGACGACACTTGAAGAAAACTGCTGTTCCATCATGCAATTTGCCAAGCAGTACTGCAAGACAAACTGCAAGTGTAGAAGTTGATGAAGCACGACGCCAGAGACAAAAAAGAAGGAATTGTCAAAGGGAAGAATTAATAGAGCAAAGAACAGAAGGGCCTGATGTAATGCAAGAAAAAATGACCAATGAAGAAGAAAGTCCTGCAGTTGTCTCTACACATGAAATTCCTGTTGAGGAGGCTCCAAGTGTTAGTGCTCCATCATTTCGAAATGCTGAAGTGCAAGTCAACAGTGATTATATAACACCGATTATAAAATTCGTTAATTTTATTAAAAATGAAAGCGAATTAAGTACTTCAACAGGAATCGCATCTTTTGCAATTTTAAATACTATTGTTGAAATCGTAGAACTTGTATATAAAGATAAATTTGAAAAAAGTAACGTCAGGATGAACATAAAAGATAGAATTATTATGACATACGTAAAGTTAAAACAAAATGTTTCGTATAGTTTCTTAGCTATTATGTTTAATTGTTACACAGCAAAGCATTGTCAGCGAGTATTTTATGAAATGATAAAGATATTAAGCAAGTGCTTGAAAGTAGCAATTCCTTGGCCATCAGCAAAAAATTTGCCACTGTGTTTTAAAGACTTTGAAGACGTTAGAGTAGTAGTTGATTGCACTGAAGTTTTTATCCAAAAACCAGCAAAGCTTTGCTGACAATTACTGACATAGGCTGTGGTCCACTTGACGCTACAAATGCTTTGAAGCGTTCTTCTTCTCCTTCTTTCTTTATTGAAAGAAAGGAGAAGAGGAATGCTTCGAAGCATTTGTAGCATCAAGTGGACCGCAGCCATATTCTCATTATAAAGGCTCTGAAACATGTAAAATAATGATCGGTGTTACACCAGCAGGAAATATTTCATATATTAGTAAGCCTTATGGTGAAAGAGTAAGTGACACAGTTATATTTGAACAAAGTAATTTAGTAAAATTATTGCAACCTGGTGATGCAGTAATGGTTGACAAAGGGTTTTTAATTGATAAAGTATGTGAATTAAATCGTTTAAAGTGCATAAGACTACCATTTTTAAAAGACAAAAAGCAATTTACTAAAGCGGAATCAATTTTGACATGTAAAATAGCTACAGCTAGAGTTCACGTAGAACGATCTAATCAGAGAATAAAAACTTTTAAAATTGTAGGTTCAAAAATGCCTGTTGCACTTGTATCGATTTTAGAAGACATTTTTGTAGTTATTTGTGCAACAATTAATATGAGTTCACCCATTCTAAGCGATAATAAATTTATGGAAATGTAAACCTTTTATAACCTTTTACTTAATTGATTGTGTTTATTAAATAAAGAAAGTTAAAATTTAATTTGGCAGTTGGATTTTTGATATTTTTTACTTTATTTCACATAATGAGTAATAGCAAGTAGTTTATTAAAATGTTAAACACATATATCATCTTATATCAACTTTTAAAATAAACTTTATCACATTAACATGTTAACATTAATATAAATATATACTCATTCTTTTAACTTTTTCTACATTTTATAATCCTATATCTAATGACTTCCTATATCTAATGACTTTCTATATCTTATAACTTTTAACCCTTTTCTATTTCTGAAAACTTTTGTATATAATCTTTTATATAATCTTGTAATTATTTCTATATCTTATAACTTTTAACTCTTTTATAATCCTATAATCAGATCTTATTTCAAGACCGTCTTAAGTAATATCTTAAGATGCTAATACGGCTCTGTGATTGGTTAATGACATCTTAAGATTGTACTTAAGATGGTCTTAAATATAAAAACCGACTATGAATACCGGCCTATGACTCAATGTTTTCACTAGCATCTTTTATTGAACTTTCAGTTCTTAAACAGATTTCATGCAACATAATGCCATAGTATACTTTTTTTAATTTTGAAAACTTTTGTATATAATCTTTTATATAATCTTGTAATCATCCGGTATTCATAGTCGGTTTTTATATTTAAAACCGTCTTAAGTACAATCTTAAGATGTAATGAACCAATCACAGAGCACCGTATTAGCATCTTAAGACATTACTTAAGACAGTCTTGAAATAAGATCCGACTATGAATACCAGTCCTAGTCTGTTATTAAAATGTTAATATCGATGGAAAATATTTGTGATTGGGCTGGTGCAAATCCTGCGCAGAGAAAGTTTATTGAAGGCGAAAGAATTTTAAAAGCAGGACATATAATTAAATGTGGAATAAACGAACAAAACATGAGAAGTGATGTTGTGAGCTTTACAGCTCTCTCTCTGTGTTTACAAACTTCTCATTTGAAAGGAACTCCGTATGAAATAAATGGGGAAATATTAAATAGAAAAATTGTATCTATGATTTGTTCATGTAAAGCCGGCTTAGGCGAAAAATGCAAACATATTATAGCCACTCTGTTATACTGCTACCGGTAAGTTCCTAACCTTCATTATTTGACAGCTGTAGCAGTAACATTGATTAATCACTAATAATGACTAATCTTAGCCAGATCTTAGGTGTGAGAAGAAAATCAATTTAATTAATATAATATTTGTTGTTAGAAAAGACGATGCGCTCGAGGTTTTCTCGTGTACCGATAAGCAATGCAATTGGAAACAGGTACAGCAAAAGACTCTGGAAAATTATAAACCAGCTCCTCTTATGGAACATGCTTGCTTTTCTCAGCTCAGAAAAAAGAGAAAAATCATTCTTAATAATAACAGCGAAAAATCTGTTGAAAATGATAAAGCCCGAAAAAATTCAGAAGCTGAAAGTTTTCCAGAAAATCAACATCTAAAAACAATCACCAAAGTAAATAAGAGGACTGAAGTTTTTACACTAGCTGCAGCCAAAGAAATATCTGAATCTCAGCAGTCAATTATTCGAGCCAAAATCATTAGCAAACTACCTAACTCAGCTTTCACAAAGCACATGTTAGTTCAATCCAAAAATACTGTATTTAGTTAACTTGACTCGAAGATTATCAATTATTTATGTATTAATAATATGTTTTCTAGATTTGGCAGGCATAATCCGATCAATGTTCAACGAAACGAAAGTAAAATCACTGACGCTGAGAAGGAAGCTATAAAGACCATCTTCCAGTTGCAAGAGAGCGAACTGATGGAAACAATTAAAAATTTTAATGTCAATTCACTCAAAAATTGTTGTCAAGATACTATTATAAAATTATCAAAATATCTGCAACAAATATGTGAGAACACTAAACTGTGGTATGCATACTGGCATGAAGAACGTCAATATCGCATAACAGGTTCAATTTGTTACAATCTTTATACTTATACAAAAAACACAAAAGCAAATTGGAAAAAAAAGTGCAATGATACTTTTACTCCAAAGAATTTTAAGAGTGAATATACTGAATATGGGAAAAAAACTGAAGGAGAAGCTCGTGACGCATTTAAAAAAAAGACTAGTAAAGAAGTGATCGAAACTGGACTAGTAGTATCTCAGCAAAATCCATGGTTGGCTTATTCCCCTGATGGAGTGATCTTTAAGGATGGAAGACCTACAGAGTTGCTAGAAATTAAATGTCCATTCAAAGGGAAGACAATGACTATCGAGGACACCGTGAACAACGAAGTGGGGAAAAGTTTAATTAAAGATAAAGAAAATATTTATTTGAAAGAAAAACATCGATATTATGGACAGGTGCAATTAGGAATGGCAGTGCTCAATTTAAAGTCAACTTTGTTTGTGATATATTCTACTTTTGATAAAAATTTATTTATTCTAAGGGTTAATCGAAATGAAATATTTCTTACCACAATGTTAAAAGAATTAAAAAAGTATACTATGGCATTATGTTGCATGAAATCTGTTTAAGAACTGAAAGTTCAATAAAAGATGCTAGTGAAAACATTGAGTCATAGGATTATAAAAGAGTTAAAAGTTATAAGATATAGAAATGATTAAAGGTTATATAAAAGATTATATACAAAAGTTTTCAGAAATAGAAAAGGGTTAAAAGTTATAAGATATAGAAAGTAATTAGATATAGGAAGTCATTAGATATAGGATTATAAGATATAGAAAAAGTTAAAAGAATTAATGAGTATATATTTATATTAATGTTAACATGTTAATGTGATAAAGTTTATTTTAAAAGTTGATATAAGATGATATATGTGTTCAACATTTTAATAAACTACTTGCTATTACTCATTATGTGAAATAAAATAAAAAATCCAACTGCCAAATTAAATTTTCGAGAGATGAAATCGAACATTCAAATTACGATCAACCTTACTTTTACAACCGCGAACTGAACACTTAATTCTGCTTGTAGATTTACAACGCGGAGAAAATTCCATATTAATAAAAATACAAAGCCAGTAACGCAAAGCCAGTACGACCGCACGTCAAGCCTGTACAATGATGTACAATCATACAATGCCACGAGATCCGTAACCGTCCAGTGTTTTCACTTTCGACCACCAGATGTCATGGCGACGAATGTCAGATCCCAATACGCGGGGGACCGACTACCGACCGACCGCCGCCGGAAAGACTCGAGTACAGCCGAATTTTCCTCGCCGTGATATTAGCCACAACAAAAAATTCGTGGTGGTCGCGCAAAAAGTTTTTGGCGCTACGTTATATTTTTCGCTCCCGTTCCTCCTGTGCGGCGCAAGGGTGCTGGTTCGTCAGCCACGTCGTCGTCTCGTCCAGGATTCGGCGGCCCGTCGACGGCGCGAAGTAAGGAGAGAGCAAAGCGCGTGCACGCCGTGTTGCGCGAGAGGCTCGTCGTCGTCCCTCGCGCCCGCGGCATCTCTCGCGCGTTCGATCCCGCCTGGCCCCCCCGTGTTTTGCGGATCGTGTGTTATGTGTGTCGGAGACACCCGTGTGCGCCTCTCTTGACGCGAGACCACCCGACGGACGTGTGCACGCGTTTGGCGATGTTGTGACGACGACGACGACGATCCGGAGTAAACCCGGTACATCCGTTACGGCGCACGGCCGTACGCGCTAATTCGCTCGTCGCCGAGACGATTACGCTCCGCTTCGCGGGCCGACTCCGCGTTACCGTTGCCTCGCTCTCGCCGTGGCATCCTTCGAGGCTTAACCTAGAAAAAGAATCCCGACTCTCCGCCCGCGCGCTCCCGCGAACTTCGTCCTCCTCTCGTTGAGACTCCGCGTTTATTGTGACGTAATTGGTGTAGGTTTCTTCGCGAGCGTCGCTGTATTTTTTATTTACCTCCGGTAACCCGCGATCTTTTCCTTGACCTTTTTGTTCTTGTTTTATTCTTATTTCATGTTTCTTGATTTCCACTGAATTTATTGCGCGAATGTACGTGAACGTAGGCAGCTTAGGCAGCACCGATTTGTTTTGCTAAGTTGACTGATGTCCCATTTGTAATGTTGCTTGCAGACTGCACAATCACGCAAGAGTTATAGGGCAATTCCAGCATTCACAATGGCGGGAGAGCAACAACAGTTTTTTCTCAAGTGGAATGACTTCCAGTCGAACATGGTGTCGTCGTTCAAACACCTGCGAGATGAGAAAAGCTTCACGGATGTGACATTGGCTTGCGATGGTCAGACTTGCAAAGCGCATAAAATGGTCCTGTCCGCCTGTAGTCCTTACTTCAAATCTTTATTAGAGGTATAACGCATTAATAGTGATATTACCATTGCCCGATATCGCTAGTGATCGATAGACGTTGCTAATTAAACTAATTAAATTTTCCTCCTTGACAGGAAAATCCGTCCAAACATCCAATTATAATTCTAAAGGACGTTGCGTACAGCCATCTACAAGCCATTCTAGAATTCATGTATGCAGGCGAGGTAAACGTTTCGCAAGATCAGCTGCCAGCATTTCTCAAAACAGCAGACCGGCTTAAAGTTAAAGGACTGGCTGAAGCTCCCGGTGCCATTAAGAGAGAAGGTTAAAGATACGCACATAAATACGGTATGCTTTAAATTTTTGCTTCTTTAACTCTAGATGAATTTGACAAAATATATTCCTTATATAGATATAATTTTCTTATTTCTAAATCTATTACTTTATTGCGACATTTACTTTATAAGTATTGGTGATTTCATCTTTTAATAGGATATTTATATACATTAGGTAAAAGAAAAAGAGATCATTCAATAAATGCAATATTTCTTTAGTAACATTATTGATTTCGGCGTTGCCGCATGAGAGTTCATTGTTCAGTTATTGATTGTGCAAAAATCTATTTATATTCTTGGAGCAAATAATATATATATATATATATATGCATATGTAACTTTTGATTTACACGCTGCCACGTGCGCGTTGAACGTACATAATAAGAGCTAACAAATTCGATAAATACAATTCCACAATTTATCAACATATCATTTTTTATGCATAATATAAGAATTGTTTACTTAAAAATGCAAATGGGGCAAAAATGTGAATTTTCCTTTGCAGGTATTTGAAAAGTGTGTGGACTGAAAGAACAGTGTAATAATGTAAAGTGATTGAGCAAAACACATACCACACAACATAAAACACACGACACAACATACATTATAAATATATAGAGACATATGTATAAAAAAAAAGTTAAAACACTGCGTGTGCACAACTCAGTGTCCTTCGGTTCATGACTTGGATCAACACGCGGTGACGATGTAAAATAATGCCTTTTTCTTATTCTCAGTTAATGTTAACGGTTGTATTGATAGTATGTACACATACATGCAAGTAGAGAAGAGATGTTGATGTTTGTCTTGAACCCATTACGCCATATTGTGGCAACAATAACAACAACATTGATTATTTTTTTAAAACGAATCATCGCGAATAAGTGGGTCGCGATAGTTTACAATGCATGCTGACCGGGGCAGTCTTGGTGGATCAAGTTGGAAATGTTGACAACACCTGTTACAACGCCCGTTTTTTAAGCCGATCTACCTGACTCATAGCACTCCTCTATTGATTCTATTTAGTGGATCTATTCACGAAGTAGCGTTATATTATATCTCTCTCGTTTATTTGTTGCGTGTCAGTTATGACGTAACTCATTCGTACATGTCAAAATATGAAAATCTCTTTTTCTACAAATATCTATGCTATTTTCATTATCAATTTTCACAAGTTATATCAGGGATGTGATTATGGAGATTTCTCTTTAGGAAATCGATCCTACAGGGCATTAACGATCTTGTATCGTACTAAATTACGTGCAAAGTGCTAAGTAAATGATAATGATAATTAACGAAAGTATTTCGTTGGACCTCAATCGAAAAGTTCGGCTCCTATCGTGGATAGATTTGCGAAACCCCCGGCAAATCATTTGAAGAATGTCAAATCAGGTTTACTGGAAGTAGTAACGTGCGCGTTTACATCCTTCTCTTTTGTCAATTTGGCGATATTGGAATACTGCTCTTTTGCATTCATGTGAAATGTAAAAAAAAATAGAATGAAAAGGAAGGAAATACGAGATTAGGAAAGAAATTGTAATACCATAATCAATTCCGTACAAGTTACCTCTTCTAGTGATCATGATTTTTACTTAACCAAATACTGCCAGTATTTGTACCGGCGTATTCACAATATTACCGATATAGACCAAATTTATTTATGATAATAATATATTAAGGGTTAAATGTCTTAAATTGAGGGAAGGTTATTGTAATATAAGCGAAGTAAATTTTTGTAAAGTCGGAGCGCACAGTTCCTTTTCCCTCCCGAACAATCAGGACGCTCGGAAAAGTCTAGGAAGAAAGTCAGGAAACATTGTCGAGTCAGGGATACAAAAATTGATTTTATAAACGCCGTGTTTTTCCTCTATAATCAAGTATTTTACTATTATTATAGAATTCACTGTTTTATTACTTTTAAACTTTACTTTACTACAAGTTTTCGTCAATTGCGTTCATTGTTAGATAAGTAATTCCTCGTTCCGCGCTCGTAATTCCTGACTTTGCTGTCTCTTGTAATTACATATTAAGAAATTCTCCAGTGTTTCGTGAATTTTTCCTTGTGAATTAATCGTCCTTGTGCCTAGTATGAATTTATTCCAATTTTCATTTGGATTATATACCGAATTAGCACGAGTGAACTTTTACGGACACTGAATGCCGACTTAGGATCGTATCGACATTACGTATCGATCAGTCATATACCGCAGAATGTTACGAACCCTAGAGCATCGTTTCCTACCGATTTTGCTTCGGATGTTTCTGTGAATTATACGTGAGACCGACCTGATCGTACTTACGATTGTAAGAATGATCCACCAAAAAGAACTCGTCGTTCGTAAGAATGCTTTGAACTCCACGCGATAAAGTCCAGATCTTGTTATGGAACTTGACTTTGTATCAAAGTAAATGGCTTCCATACAAATTTCAACGATTCACTGATAAGTTCTGATAATTAACGGGACCACTCTCGTGCAAGCGGCATTAAAGCGAAATTTGCGATGTAATAGTTTGCATATATTTGGCATCTTTTCGGAATGAGGGTTCAATTATTCAAGCTTTTTTCAACATCAGAAGGCTTCATCATCTTTCGCGATCATCCGATAGCAATATCGCGTAATAGGTACCCGATCTTCAGTCTCAGTATTTAAAGCAGCGTTAAAAGCGTCGAAATGGATGGGTTTAGTTCCTACAATGATATGTTTACCGGGCATTTGGTGGCTGAATGTGAATAATAATACCATGTACATTTGCTATGCTGTAAATTTGGGATACAATTATTGTAGAATAGAAAATCTCATATAGAAGTGACCGTTCGCGCTAAATTCACGAAATCATTTACGTCATATATATATATCCTTTTTTGTTACGTTTCTCGCTTCATCTCCGACTTCCATACATTGCACTTTTCGTATTCACGACTCCAAGTTCACGATTCCAAATCGATTAGTTTGCACAAGTTAGCCGGATGAATCTCTCTTCCCTCCCTCCCTTCCTTTTTCCGTTATCCCTGCCATTCTAGCTGAAATTCGAAACCCTCCTTATTAACGTTACTTTTGCTATTATATGACTCGATGATGATTATGATATGATGTTGAGATATAAAATAAATTGTGTAAATATGCCATTTTTTGGCATAACTGTCTTTATTGCTCCTTCTTACGTATCCATTCTTATGGATCTCTGTTCCTTGATCTTCCTTAAAACCATTCTAGTGTATTAACTGCTATTATAAACAAACATTGCATACAAAATATGTATCGCAAAATTATGTTCTTCATTGTACATTATATGTATTATAATTTGTTCCGCATGAAACTGCATAATACATTTGTAATCATATAAGCAGAGTGTGATATAAAGTATAAAAATACGTATATATGTGTATATACATATATATATGTGATTAATTTATACTTAAAAAAGTTGAATATATACTAAAAAAGTTGAACATTCACATAAGATACTATAAGAGGTAGTAGCGATCAGAGCTTGATTTGATCAGTTTTTTTATTTCCTGACTTGCTTCTTCATCATCACAAACACGTTGAGTGGAAGTAACTTAATTAGTTACTACTTGATGTATCGTCCACCTTGTTTCTGCTTATTTTCCAGGGTAGGCATTTCGTTTTTGTTTATTTTTCAGATGGATCTCTGAAAAAATAAATATATATATTAAAAATGTAATGTTAAAAACGATGGATTTAGTAACAAGTAGTGTTCCATTCTTACATGGCGGTGTGAAATTAAAGACCGGGTATCTCGGTGCAAAGGGTTCGTTGGCACCATGCACGTAATTTGACTCGTCTTCGTCTTTGATGCTATCCGCTCTTTGCATACATTCTTCGTACGATGGTGGTGCTAGATGGAGATAATAATTTCTTAAAATTTATTCTTTAAAGAATTCTTACAACTGTAAGTCAAATTTCTATGATAAGTCTTACAAAAATTATATTTCAATTTTTTTTATTCTATAACAAAAATATCATTGGAAATATTTTCTCTTTGGCTCCGAGTTACTGTACTTCTAATTGAGACAGTAAAATAAAATCGATATTCAATTACATGGTATACGATAAAGCCGATGTATACAAATATGTATTTTCAAGATTGAATATAAAATTTCTAAAGTAATTATTTACAAAATAAAAAAAATACTCACGTATGTCCCACGGGTTAGTCGACGTGCTGGGTTGATTTGGAGAGGTAAAACCTATTGCCGCAGGATAGGGCACATTTGGTGGTGCGTAGTCTGGAGACGTGGGCATCGGCGGTGGTGGATCATAATCGGGTTGCATTATAGGAGCTGTAGGCTGCACGGTTTGCATATAGGATGCAGATGTAATAGTAGATTGTAATGGAATTGTTCCGATCAAGATCGGGTAAACCTTGACGATGCTGCAATGCCTGTCGTAAAAATTGGACCGATTTCTTAAATCACTAACCAATATAATTTAATTACGATTTTCCATATATTGCGGAACATTTATTGCAAGTAATTACAAAATAATTTTTAAGAATTTTAAGAATTTTAATTGAAAAAGCGAAATATTAACTGATTATAACATATGTACAATTGCATGCATGAATTAAGCATTTTATTTTATTACTATTTGGGTATACATACGCTCCAGAGACGTGAATTGTAACGCGCAAGGAATATTTCTGATCTATTATATTGCAACATTCCAACTGGGATGGCGGTATTGGCGGAACCTGTAATCGTGACGTAATGTCGGCTTGTTGGCCGAATGGTCCCACACTTTGCTCGGCTTTTACGACCGCCTTATCCGTCTTGGTCGTATTATACGGTGATTTCGCGTGGAATTCTAATGACTTCGTGAACAGAAATTAAAAAGTAAAAATTAAAATTATTATATCGATTGAAATTAATTTGTTACGCTAGTTACGCGCTTATACCTACCCGTTCCAGTTTAACGCAGATCTTCGTCACATTGACACTGCTAGTATTATTGAGGTTGACTATAGTCTCTATCGATTGTCCCGGAACGAACCCCGTCGTCGGTATTCTAATACGTACCTTCATCGAACCCAAGTTGAAACAACAGAAACAACAAAAACTCTCCATCACATCTTCATCTACGCCGACCTAATAAAAGAAAAATTATACGATTTTAATGACGTCGCGCGATATCTTCATTTTGGAGTTCGATGTTATTTTTGCGTAATAGAGAGGCAAAAAAAAACATGGATCTTTGCGTAGCGATTTCACTTACACACTGATGACTGCGAGAGTTCAAATCGTAAGATGAGACCACGGTAAACGCAATTTTGCTCTCGTGATCGAATCTCCATGGTCTGTCGATGACGGCTTTCATCGTGTACCGGATGTGACCGTTCGTATGTTCGAAGCTGCATGGTATATTATATGGCAGTGAAAAATTAAATGAATATCTATGAAACCCCGCTGGCATCTGTACCTCTCCATTGCCTGAAATGCCATGATATCTCGTCTATTTAATAAATCAAGAAGTTCTATCTAATCGATTTCAGCAACTAATAGCTGATCGAGCAATCATATTCAATTATTTTATTGTAATATTCTTTTACAGGTAACTTTTTAAATTTTTAGGTAGCTAATCTATTTCTAATAGATTAATCTTGTGAGTGTTACCTGCTGCACTTCCCAATAAGTAATAAGTCAGGTTAAAGTACTGTTCGCTTGCTCGGAAATGATCAACGTGGGTGTGACTGCGTCCTTGGGAATCCTTGGTAGACCTTCTTCTTTCCCAGCTAACATTAGCTTCTCCCTTTATTGACAATTTCAGTGCTGCGATCAGAGAAATATCGGTGTCCTTATTTGTATATATTTTTTATTAAAATGTAATATATTGAAAAGTAATGTAACCTATTTCTCCTTTTATTTTTATTTATTTATCTTCTCACGATTATTATTGAAAGAAATAATATTTGATTATCTATTCTCTTTTTTACATTTAAAAGAAGCAAGATAGAAGCAATAAAAATAAAATAGATTTAAATAACTAGACAATTTCCGAAAAATGATATATGATTTCGAAATCCTGGAACATATATATTCATATTCTTTTTAAAAGAAAATTTCGGCTGGAGTAAAAGAAAAGTTCTACTAATTTTTTACGTAAATTAGTATACAGACAAGGTATACAGGAAAGGCTTGCGCATTAGTGACAATGCTTTACCTCATACAAAGTTCAATGTCGTTTCAAACGTATCAATAATACTCGCATGTGGTATGGACGCGTGTTGCATAACTAGTTACAGCTGATGCGTAAAAATAGTCGCGAGAAAAACAGTAGAGGCGGCGTTTCGCATATTATTGCTCCAAAGTACGTCGTTCTTTTTCGGCGATCCAACAGATCGTCTTCCGATAAAATTATTTTTAGGCTGTTTACAACTTTGGAAACGTATATTGCGAAATGCACTTAATTAAGGCATCTAAAAACGCGTAGGTGTGAGGATTACATTTTATAAACTTGTTATATATTATATATATTATATATACTTATATAGAATACTTTCTGTTACCGTTCGTGAATATATGTATGTATATATATCAGTATTTGTAACAGAAAGTATTTGAAAAATATTTTCCTGCATATACTCCAATATTATTATTCGTCACATAATGTACGATGCGTTTTGATAATAATTATATGACTTCGTTCAAAAAGTGCACACGGGACTGAGATAACTTCAGTGAATCTTTGTTTGCTTACTATCAGGACGTCGTTCTCTGATAACACGATTCAATAATTGAGCTGTCTATCCAACTGACATTTCTTTCATTCGTATCGGTTTTATTCATTCAGTTTAGTTAATTTATTTTTATAAAGTGGTTGGACAGAAGAGAAATTTCATAATGTTGTCAATAATATTGAAGCACAGGTCAGGAAGCGTGAGCATTCGATGTTTCGCCTATGTGGTCTCGGCGTTTGTTTCCGAATGATGTCATACCGAGTTTGATAAAGACGTTTTTATGGCTGACAGGATCCGCCTAGGAATTTTACAGGGACAATTAGCACATTCGAGCGACCAACGAAAGAGAACATCATCTCCGATAGTTTATTTCTTTTGTCATAAAAATAAAAAATACCGGGATGGCATATTTGTCGTCAAATCGTTAGCAAATATATCGACATAGAAACTATGTATTTCTACGAATACACGTGATATTTAATTAACTACATCTTATTGCTATAACTGCATTGTAATTTAGAAATTTCTGCATTTGTCAGTTTTCGTTGCGATTAGTAATTTTCATTTATTGTTAGAATAATTCGATTCGTTTATTTCTATTCTTTTTGTTTACCAAATTGCAAGATTTCGAGCCTTTTAAATCTGTTTATGTCATGACACTAATTAACATTTGTGTTTTCATTACTTTATTTAATGATCTTCGATCGAACTCGTCGGTTTCTGCGGTTTTCTTCTATCCGGAATCGATATTCAGAAGAAGTAATTCGTTCATCACGAGCGATTTAAATTTCTCCGTGTGCTTGCGCCTTCTTTTCACGGCCCTGGTTTCGCACTGACACGCATTTTTACGCACGTGTACATACGCGCACATACACTTGGGGAACGCGCTTGCTGGCGCCCGACGTTCGTTCTTGTCGCGGCGTCGCTGGCATCTGGCATCATCGGCGGCGCGATCGCTCGATACTGCGAGCCGCGTCTGTCAGTATTGCCAGCGGTGCCAGCCACGTGCCGGACGCTTATTTACCTCGGATTGTCTTCTCCCTGGCTAGGTCGACGATGACGTCGCCGGTGACGATATCGCCGGGCGCGTAAGTAGCGCCCGGCCGGTCAAACTCGATGCGAAAAGTCCTGAGCGACGGCATTCGTGGAATGTGATGAGAGCTCGGCTTTGTATCAAGCAGGATCGAGGTCGGGCGATCGACGCGATCCAAAGTGGGAAACACGACTGGATGCAACCGGTCCGACGGGACGTCCGTCGGCCGCGAATCCTCTCGCGACGTTGGTATCGCGTGTTCTGACCCGCTAGACGCTAGACCGACGATGCCAACAGGCATCGAAAGTCGTGGGCGGTTGGTTCGTATCAGCACCCCACTGTGAACGTCATCGGGGTGCGTGCAAATGTATCCCTTATGATAGTTCGGTGGTGGTGGGAGTCTTCTTCTCTCTGGTCTTCGTCGTAAGGAGGAAATGTGCGGACGAGAGATTGATGACGTTATTAGAAATTAGAGGACAATCGTTCATTATTGGAATAATGAGGGGCACAAATAGTATATCGTGATATTATTTTAATGATCGAAGAAAGTAGCTCTGACGAGTAAAAGAATATTCTACGTATAAAAGAAAATATTGCTTCTATATACGAATTTGAAGAAAGGGTAATTTGTATTCGAATGATTGATGAACGAGAGATAAACAAGATGTATATTCTGAGTCTACTGTGAGAAATTTTGATAGACTTTAACCGCAATTTTTATATTTATTTAATATTGAAACACGCGATGAAATTTCTTCTAAACAGCTGAGTCATTTAATAGTTCACTCCACGCATAAGAAATTAGTTTCTAAATTATTAAAAGCATGAGTCACATTGTTCAGAGTGTAACTTTGCACATTACATTTGTGACGTCGCTAGATAAAAATAATATTCTTCGAAATGACGACGGGGGATTGCGAGAAACCAATTACTGTTGCATGATGTGTAACAATATTACGAATACGTCATTGTTCTTTTTTTACATCATAGTTTTATCGTTATCGTTTTGCCATAATAACGAGAAGATTATCAGTCGTCGAAGACTGTCTAAATCAGATTGTCAATAAACTGTTATGACAACGGATAATTGAACCATAGGACTGGGACTAATTTAATGCATCACGCGCATTCGCGCCCGCTCCCATTGGGAGCGCATTACTGCCGCGAGTGATGTATTTTTATTCCTTGTCGGACCGTCATGAGAACGCGCTACTTTCAAATGAGGTATTTTCGTCATCCGTCAGACCTACTAAATAGTCAATCGATGTTACGTGGGATTGCATCGCGTGTTGAACATTTCTATGCGAGTTTATTAAGCCACGATTGCGGACTGTGCCGCAATTGCTGTGCAATGGCTCTGCGATTGCTCATTTTCGGCGATTGATTGTTAAATAAGGGTAATTGGAGGTAATCAGCGCGATATATCGTCAGGTAATGAATTCTTTTATGCGCGAGTTACTCCAACACAAGATTAACGTGCATCAATAAATGTCTCGTTGAATTCGCATTGTAAGCATTCGCTATCTGGTGGCCTCTGACACTACTACTAAGTTTTCATACTCGTATGATACTATGCTGACGGTGCTAACAATAAGTTAGACAGTGCAAAATCGATTTTTTCTTAGAACCGTACCACTTCTCATACGATATATACAGAAATACGTTCTCTACGAAAAATAAAAATTGAAAAATTATGAGAATTTTTTTCAGTCTTTGCAGTTTTTATTTTTCAGAATGTTTTTTTTTCTCGATTACAAATCAACGGTTTAAATTAGAAATAATTAAAAACGATAGTAATCTTTTTTGATTCGATGTTGTCAGCTTAGACGACCTTCCTATTTCTCAGGAGGATCTGCAAGTAAAGTATTGATAATACATGCCGATAGAAATCATATAAGACTTAATTAGTATAATCATCTTAGTCATCTTACTTGAAATATTTGAAGACTGGATATTTAGGTGCAAAGGGTTCGTTAACACCATGCACGTATATAGAGTCCTTCGGATCTCTGATGCAAGACACTCTGTGCGACAAGGATTCTTCATATGATGGAGGAGCTATATATAAAAGAATCTAATCTGTATCTACCTTGACAAGTTCTTAGGTTTGGATCAAAGTCTCGTAATAATTTTCGCGAACGAAGAATTAGATTTTGAAATTTTAATAGTGGTGTTCGCGTAAGATAATCTTATGATTACGATTCAAATGTGTAAAGAAATATTTCTTAAATTATTCTAAAATAGAACAGTATTCTCAATAAAATAAAATATAGAAATGTTTTATGTTTACAAATTATTTAAAAAGGAAAAAACAAATATTACTATACGATAAAGATTGTTCGGTGGAATCTGTCAATTGAGTATTTTACGTACCATCAACAAAATCGTTCAGCGATGGTGTACTTGGAGAAGGTACAATATTAGATTCTGGAGTCACGTCTTCTCTCTTCGATGTAGATGGAAATACATCTGAAGAAGATGAAGCTGCAGGCGCCGATGGTATAAACCGCAGCGGTATTGTTCCAATTAAAATCGGATACTCTTTGACGATCTTACGATACCTTATAGTGAAAAGAATTGATGTAAAGTCATCCTATTGTTACTGAATGATCATCAAGCGCGTAAAATATTATCGTATAAAATAAAGTTACAATATATTTAGTTTTTTACTGAGCTTTGGAGAGATATGTACGTACATTTTTTTACTATGAAGGACGATACGGAGGATATATTTTAGATCAATTATATCGCAGAATTGCAGGTCCGAAGGTGGTATCGGTGGAATAAATAAACGTAATGCGATAGCGTGTTTATCGAATGGTCTTATTTTTTGCACAGTTGCCACAGTTGCTTTATCCTTCTTTTTCTTACCAAAGGGCGCATCCGCGCGGAACTCAAGGGACTTTATAAGCAGAAATTAAAATTTGATAATTATTGTAGGATAGAATAACATTTATATTTTGGCCAATCTATTGATTCAGATATCTTCGGCGAAAATAAAGATTGGAGCGTAGGTTGAGCGTAAAGGAAAAGAATGACAGAGACGTTTATCTTTTAAAATGCTTCTTTTACGTTCAGCAGTTTCAATTTATGCTTCAAAAGAAGTTTCATTTATGTTTCTGTCACTCTCCTCTTATATTCGATTTGCGCTCCGATCTTTATTTTCCAGAGTAATATTATATATTTACATAAATTATTTACAAACCTACTTGCTGTAATTTAACGCAGATTTTCTGTAATTCGGTAATAGTGGCGTTATGTCTTAAATCGAGGATTGCCTCAATCCATTGTCCCGGGACGAATCCTGTCATCGGTAATTTAATATGCACATTTATCGAACCATCGCTGACGCAACAGAAGCAAGAGAAAGATTGGTTTACTTCATCGTCTATGCCGATCTAATATAAATAATGCATTATTAATTTTCAATACAATTGTTTGAATGAGACTATAAAATAGCTATTTTGTATATTCTGGCTTCCGAATATGAAGGTAATAAAATCATAATATGAATTTAAAATATCGATTTTACCGAGGATTTTACTCACACATTGTTCACGACGAATGTTTAGGTCGTAAATTGTAATTACGGTGTATGCAGCTTTACATTCGTGATTGAATCGCCATGATCTAACAATGACCGCCCTTATCGTGTATCTGATATGACCAACATGGTGTTCGAAGCTGCATGGTAAATCGCAGGGTAATTGGATACAAAAAGGATATCTACTTAATCCTGCAGGAATATGCACTTTTCCATCGTCTGAAATTAATAAAAGCTGATATGTATAGCCTCTAAATATAATTTATCCTTTCTACGTGGATTATAGCAAAATGTATCTATCTTAGCCATTTTACACTTAAATGAATATGCTTTAGGACTCTGATTTATGTTACTCTAATTTCCATTAATATATTTATTTGTATTGTTACACCTTATTCACGGCACATTCACATTACGCGAATTCACGATTGCGGTGCACCAACGAATGAGAAATATTTATTTTTAAAAGAAAATAACCAAGCATTAGCGCAAGTATATAATATATTCTTATATTATATTATACTATAATAATATAATAACATATTTTAATGAACTTTTTGATTGTCATGATATATGATTTTTTAATAGACGATACCTTCCGATTTTTCTAACAGTGAAATGGTCAATTTAAAATACTTTTCATTTGCCCTATAAGTAGTAGTGTTAGTTGTAGAATTTCCATTACTATCTGTCGAACTCGATTCCTCATCCCACTTGACGTTAGCCTCTCCCTTAGCCGATAATTTTAGTTCTGCAACAGCAAAGATTAATGATCATTTTAACGTTTTACGTACAAAATGAAGAATTAAGAAAGTCCATACTCTTTGTTGTAATATAAAAAATATATGTATAATAGATACAGGTAGTTATGTACAATACGTCAATTTGAATCATTTGAATATATGTAATTTGTTTGCGATTTATTTTCAATATGATGGACTTTATATAAATCTTGCTGTTAGTTCAAGCATATTCATATATTTACGTTTAAACTATGTATTTTAAAAATGTAGACTGTAAAGGGTTCATGAAATATGAAATTTTGATTATTTCCTATTATTATATAATTATAAATTATATAATTTAAAAAATGCATGGTAATAATGTTATTATTATTATTATTATGTCGTACATATAAACGATATCAGAAAAAGATATTTCACATTTTAAAAGTTATCACAAGAATGATCTCATCACTCTGGATGAGTTATTAAATCATCCTATTCCAAGCTGATATATTCTCCATATCAGTGATAACAATGCATATTCATTGCATTGTTATCACTGATAATCCGTGAGTTGATAATCTCTACATCCGTTCAGATGGCATAAGTCTTCAAATATAAATTGCGGTATTTCTAAAGTTTCGAATTTGGATTCATGTAAATTGTGTTACAATCGGCAAAAGCTGAAAGTGCCACACGTACACGGCACGCACTTAATTGTGTGCGGCACCGAAGCCATTCATTCCACATGTTACCGAGACTGGTTTCTGGCACGTACAGATATAATCTGTATAGATACTTGTTCTGGGAAGGACAGAACTCTTCAAAAGTTTTCAGCCTTTTAACTTAACCGTAAGTAGTCGGATGTTTTCGCGTTTACTTAGAGTATAAAATTTTGGATCATATTGTCGCGAGACAACTACCTTTTTTCTCGTATAAAAACATTTTTATGTATAATTTATCTTGAACTTGGAGAAAAAAAGAAAAATAGAAAAGTGTACCTGATGCAAAACGACTCTATTGTGATTTCATACATGGAGCATTGTTATTTGCATGTGCAAATTTTGCGATGACTTTATTCGATCGATATATATCTTTAAAAAAATTAATTAAATGATTTACCTTCGGCAAGTTTTTCCTTTGCCAGATCGATAATAACGAAGCCGCTGACACATTCGCCGGGTATGTAAACAGCATCCGCGCGATCAAATTCAATGCGAAAGATGTTCAACGACGGCATCTTTCTGTCGCACTAATGCACTTGTCAGTCGGGATCTCATCACCCCGTCATCGAGTTGACGACGTTGACGTACGCATGATGACTACAGTTGACCGATGTACGAACTTGAAAACGTCAAGAGATTTCATATCGACGTTCCCTATCAGGAGAATAAAATTATATCTTCGATATAAAAATTATATCTTCAAGTTACATGATCAGTTGATATCATTTTCTTCAAAATATCACATTTCCGAATATCTCTTTTGATGTGACTTGATATAATTTTTATCAAACTCATTTTTAAATAAATGGAGCAGATATAAAAATGAGGAAACGCCAAATTTTATATGGAATCTAACGGTTTATTATATCGTTTAGGAATCTAGTATCACAGAGATTGAAGCTCATAGCTGAGATACGAGCTACAAGAAACTGCGCACCATAACCATCGAATTATATAACATACTGGAATGAGCCTTTCCTATAGCAAGTTACAGATAGCTTATACCGCCACAGGCTAAAACAGGATAGCTTGGTCATCGAAGATGTCTACTTTATATAGTAAATTCTTTACATTCATATAGCAAAATTATGGAGAAGCATCATTCACCAATTAGGAACAAAAATAATAGTCTCTAAAATTAAATATTCCTTTTTTTTTCGTCATTTCAGTTTTATTATCCAGTGACTTTAGAATCCGTTCGTTTTCTGCCAACATGAAACGTAAAATAACTATATAGCTTTTCGCTTTAGCAATTTGTCAGATGATTATTAATTTCGATAATAAGAAGATATAACATCAATTTGTTCATATGATCCATACCTTTTTGCAAAAACTAATCACTTAAAAGAATCGAACTATTTTCATTGTATTGTTCGATTATTTAGCACAAATAAATGTTTTTTAAAGACATCACTACTTCACTATCGAGGGAAAGAGAAATATTTCAATTCGTTCAATTGATCATATGTAGTACGTTTTATGACTCTCTTTATGTAAGTATATTAAATAAACAATTGGAAAGCATTTGGTTGTCTTAATCGATACGAATGAATAAATAATTTACGATTTATAGATTCTTTTAAAATTGCATTTAAAATTACTAGTTCTTCAATTGCGATATGATCGAATCGACTTGAGTAATATGGAAGTACCATGGTAAATATCAAACATGGAATATAGTACGTGTATTATCGCTCTATATATTTCTGATATCATAATATTGTGCGAGATAAGCTTTCTAAGATTTTGAGTTATAATTCTAGTTATAAGTTTTATTTTATAAATATTTACAAACTATATAAGAAAGAAAATGTTTATTGCTCGAATGGTGAATATCTTTGCATGGTACTTTCATTGGATGTGTCTGCTATCTGGCGGTCTCTGACGCTACTAGCTTTTCATAAACTCGAATGATACTTGAATCAAATGAAAAAGACAATATGTTTCTAAGTAACATTAATAATTTTTTTAATTTTAACTCTACTTATTTAAGTTGTTTCACATAAATTATACTTTTCTTTTCAACAAATTAAAACAAAGCAACGTTGTTAGAATATTTTTTCTAATCTTTTTTTAAATTGATTTTATGTTATTTTCTAAATATATAAATTTAGCGAAATTTGCACAGTGAAGAAATTATAATATTTGTTTTATTTTCTTTCTTCTATTTTATGTGACTAATCATTTTATACATATAACAAATAATACTGTAGATACGATTTTGCTTTCTGCGAGATTTATTGCTCCGTCGCGTCGAGAATATTTGACAAGTTAGACTTAAAATATGATTCTTTGCTACAATTAGAAGCTTTGTCGGAGAAACTGACGTATCTACCAAATGATGTTAATCGTCGATGTGTCGAAGTTACAAACTGACGAGAAGGTCAAATCAAATTCCTCCACGCGAAGCCTCTAAAGTGCCTTACTGATTAAAGGGCGAGCTATACTCGGTAAACGGGTTTGGACCAACATCAGAGGCAAATATTAGATTCCGCAACGTGTGCCTGCATATACCCAAACGTCTACCTGTTGGACACTGCTGTATCAGACTTGCAATGCCTCCGTAGGATCCTTCGACGTAAACACAAACGCAATTTCGTTTGATAGATTGTTTCGATGCTATCGACAGGGAATACCACGTATAGACGGGGAAAAGAGTTAGCTACGGACTCGAAGACTGGCATGGTATGTTTCAATTTTTCATTTCGATATTTAATCGCGTGTATAAGTAGCAAAATTTATTACCACGTAAGAAATTAGATAGGTACATAAATAATTACAAAGATATATAATGTATAATTATCGACTTATTATATAACTTATAAATTAAAAATGCTACAGAAAACATTTCTAAAGTGTATATATTTGCGAAAATAAAAGAAAGATAGCTTCGCGATCGTAATTTTAATAAAAGATATTATTACAAGTAAAATTGGTGATATATCTTGTACCATTCGTTATAATATTTCACTAATATATAACGATAACTACTAATAAAAAATATGATATTTCGAACTCGCTAAGATTCGATGAAAATTATATTTCACGACGTATAATTCAATGCCCAGTGAATGCGATGAAAATTATAACGTCTGGCGAATGTGAACTATTGAAAGAGCACGTGCGGAGAGCGTAACAAAGCCCCCAGGATCGTAATGATGCGGGAGGGGTGGTCCGCAGCGCCGATGCGAAGCGGGCGCGAGGGTGGCTTCTACATTGCAACCCCTCAGTAGCACGCCGGCCATCGCCGAGGTGGCATCTCGAGGCATCGACGCTTCATTCTTCTCACGACGTCAAATTCGGTCGGATATACAATAAACGTTCCTACCTGTTAGGGATTCGGAGTTTTCCTCAATCACAGCGGAATGTCCATCTCGCCGCTAAAGTCGTTTCAGGGATCACGGCATCACCGTTCGACGACTCGGCGCAGCTAGACAACGTGACGGCACTCTTTGTGACAACGACGATCAACAGGTTAATCCCTAGTTGGCTAACTGGCGTAACGGCTTCGGCCAATAATCTCGTATACCCGTGCGTCGTATACCTGTTTACTTTATGTCGTCGACACCGCGTGTTGTATCTCCTATCATTAATTCGAATAGACACGGTAGGCTGCGTCTATATGAATATTGTTCGTGCTGTGCGACGTGTGGAAAATGGCTTTCGATGACTGAGCGATATTTCGTTGATCCAAATTTTTTATCACGATAGTATTTTCTGATAACTTCTCGCAGCAAGTGAGTAACTGCCATTTAATTGAAATGAAAAATGCTTTTAAACGTTCGTTTGACATATCGTTTTTCTCGACCGTTTTTTTAGAAATGAGCTTATTATCTCATCACTGTTGAATTATTAATATTGTTTGATAAGTTTGTTTTGACTTCAGTAGCGAACAGTGAGAGAGGGAAAGAGGGTGAGCGTAATAATTGAAAGTGCTTTATGCTTTTTTCTATTTTATTTGGATCGATGTACGCGTTCCGCAAACACTCGATCGTGAACTTGACATAGGTGCGTTTTAACCCCGTGGTTATAGGTCACGCGCTATATCACAGTGGCATCGTTTCTCATCGTTCCATTATTAATCAGCCATCGATTCAATATAAGAGAAAGTGACTTTTCGTTTAATTAATTCTGTTCGAGTTAAATTGTAATTAACGTAAGAGAAGCTGAAATTTTCGAGACGTACAAATAGATTAAAATGAGAATTTTTCAAATAAGTATATATACCAAAGCTCTTCTTAAGCGTACTTTATGTTTTATTCTTTAATTCTGATGCTTGCAAAAAGCTACTGGTTATAGAACTTCATATATGTGTTATACATGTATACGTATAAAACTTTTATTATGATAATTATACAATTTAATTATACGCGCTTTTTGACTAAAATTTAACGCAAGTTCTTAACGAAATCCTATTCTCATGCTTGACAGTCGGGAAGATTCGTATACAAAGCGATAATCGAAACCAAACAAACTTGTCCCGCAACAGCTTGTCATCAAAATCGAAACCGTCGCGAGATCCGCTGAAATGAGAAGAGTGGCTGTAGTCGATTACAGGACGATTTATAGGCGTAGCCTCAAAACTAACGATTGTCGTTTCGGTGACGTGAGAATGACGGAGCTGCGGGGTTTCTCCCGATAAACAGTCGGCACATTGAATCGAGATAACGCGATCCGGGAGGCAGGTAAATTCGTCAGAGACCCCGTAGCGGAGATGGCAACCAACAGTCCCGGACAATCGATCCATCTCAAATCCCCGAGGAGTCCGCGGCAGCTGCCGGCGCTTCCTCGCCTCCAGCAGCAGGTGCCGATCGCCGAACAGCGGAGCCCGACTCAGGGTCAATCGCTGGCCAAGTCACCCGGTACGCCGCTGGTCTTCGAGTTCCCGCCCGAGTACTGCCCGGAGACACCCAACACGACCTTCGACTTCGACGAGTTCGGGCGCGCCGACGAGCACGAGCAGCAGCGCGGCTCCAGGAGTCCCAGTTGCTACTCCCGCGCCACGCCGGGCCTACCGCGGAGTCCCAGGAGTCCCAAGACGCCCAACAGCGAGATACTGCACTCGCCCAGCCGCAAGTCGCCCATCTTACAGTTCTGCGATCCGCGCAAAACTTTGAGGCAGGCCGCGAGCTATCCGGCATCGAGGACCTCGTCATTGATGACCGATCGCAGTAGATCGGTCAACTCGTCATGCGGTTACCCGTCGTCCGACAGCGCGAGAAGCCCGCTTTTCGATCCCTCGCGAAGGAATTCCATTGGTCTGGTGACCCTGAACAGTCCTATGTCGCCCACGATTGTAACTCCGACGTCGCTCAACGCGACCAGTCCGCAAGCGAGTCGAAACTCGGAACTCAGTCAAGTAAGTGCAAGCAGAGAGATCGCGGGCTACAACAGTGGTAGCCCGGGCATGACTCCTTCTCTGGAAAGTCACCCCGGTATGCAGGAAAAAACCGGCGAAGGAACCGGCGATAGGTCGAGAAACGCAAAAATAGGTGGGCACATCAACAAGAGCCAAGGATGCCTGGACGAGATTGATCGAGGTCACTGCGAGGGATCGAACGGCCGCTCGAAACACAGAAAGGGCGAAAAGAACATGTCCCGACGATCCACCAGCGATCTGACGGATATGGCTGATGCCGAGACTGAGATCACTCTGCTATCCAGCCCTAGAAGAAGAGGCTCGATGAAGGGCGGTCTCGGTGAGTATTTTCTCTTCTTCACGAACCACTTCTTTCTTCATTTACAACGGGATCTTCTATCTATATACTCCTCCATCTCCTAAGGCAATAAACGACGATCGATGTTTTCAAGAAACGTTTGTTTTTTTGACGAGGGTCGGTTGATTGAAAATGCTATTGTGTAGTCAAGCGTGTTAAATTAAACATACAAAATGTATTTCGAACTTCGTAATTCTGCAATAGTTTAATGCCTTTACATTAAAATTTCCAAGCTTGTTAATTAACTCTTCATCGTTTTCCTCTTAACGATTAAAACTTCTTTGGCTATTATATTACTTCTGTAATTTCAAAAATTGATTATTACTTTATTATAATTAAAGTTCTTTTCGTTATTAATTTTGTATTTTTAATTGTTAATATTTATATTTACAAGCGAATATTACAGCGTGTTATGATAATATATATAAAGTATTTGAATAAAACGCAATTTTTTGAACATCAATATAAATTATTTTGCGATCGGATTCGTAATATCACGGCTGTAGAAGATATTTTCTGCGCAAAATATCGCGGGCATTAAAGGTTTCTTCCGTTATAACGAGCGATTTGGAATTTGGACGCGGGTCGATTTGGATGAAAATGAGAAATACGGTGACAGACCGTATGGCACGTGAATAACCCCGGGCACGTGCACACGCGCCGCTGATAATTGGCCTCCATGGAAACGAAATTTGGGATTTTGCCCCGGCGAAATTCGTGGCCTACGAGTCATTTGCTCTTTTAATCCGACCGAGTGCTCTTCTATCGATGAAAATCCATAACGCGCGTTAATATGGACATAATGAAGGTTTTGTAATTTACGCGCTTAGCGCACCCGTAATTTACGTGCGCGCACACACATACGCGCGCAAGAGGCTCCGATAATTGCTTTTCGACATGAATCTGCGGTGCTGTAGGATCGTCCTCATGCAAAGGCGACGAATGAAACTGGCCCACCCTCTTTGGCGTCATCCATTTCGACACTCTCTTTTCTCAGACCCTCTCTGAATCTTTCTGGTCCTTAGGTTACTCTCTGAGTATTTTTATCTTTTTCACCTGCTAAAGTTCCTTTTACTGCGTTTTTTTTGCTTTTCTCTGCCTTTCTGGATCTTCCTATTCCCAGATGATGCCGGATAGAAGAAGCGGGATATACTCTTGAGACTTAATCCTCTGATCTCCTCTTCAATCATTGGTCATTCGACTTTCATTAGGAGGGTGGGAATATGATCGGGAAGGCACTCGTGTGAAATTGTAAATAACAGTATATATACAGATTTACGCAGTCCCTTGCGTCATAACTGTAAATATTATTTAAATACCGATTGATTTATGTTCCTATATATATCACTTTATTCATTTCGGTTATCAGAAAGAAAATTAGATTTGGGTTGGATTGATCGGGCTACGATGAAATTGTATACATTCTGGAGCTCGTTTAGAAACATAGTTATAAAGAGAATTAAAAGAGCTTTAATATGACGTATCACTCGATGCCTATTGCCATTTAAGATTTTTAAAAAGATAGTTACCCTAATCAAGGAGATAAAGTAGCACGATTAAATTTATCACACAATCATACATCTCCCTTAAAAATAAAACTGACGTGTTTCGGCATATTTTGCATGAATCAGTTGGTTACAAAAACAAAACAAAACGAGGTAAAAAGTTTTCGTTGAGGTTTACCATGTATATATATGATATGTATATAGTATATCCATTTCTTTGTGGCAACCAAAATGAAAAAAGAATATATATATTCACCCCTTACGATAAATTCAAAAAGAAACGCTATTCTCATATTTTCCTCATCAAAAATTTATTCTCGCGAGCGTTTGCGAATTACGAGTCGCGAAAGTTTAACGGGCACAACACGATGATGAGTTTCTTCAAATGCCAAGCTCATCCGACAATATATCCGCGTATTCGTATTCGCGTATACGCTGTAACTATATATATAGAGAGACGGTATAGCGCATCGCGGTGCAGTTTACCTTTGACTATCTCGCTTAAACATTGCGCGTTGCGTTTTCACTGGACAGACATTTCACGAAGCTCTTGTGCGTGAGTGTGTTGCAGCTTATTTGGCGTCGAGACGCGGCTCCCGCGATAGCCAGTGCTCCAACGCGTCCAATGTTACCAATGAAGATGTGGGGCCATTGAATTTCAGCAACCATCCGAGGGGCCGGCAACGAAGAACTTCGAATTTTCTCGAGCTGCCAGGTGAGTACATTTATAATTATTATATTTATGGCTGCATCCCGATATTTACTATCAGCAGCTGTCAGTACTGAAAATCTATAGTATACGTGACGTAAAATATAGAAAAACATAGACTTTCAGTACTGACAGTGAATATCGGAATGCAGCCTGCGTAGCTGCATAATTCAAAATTTGGAAAACAATTCACCCGAATTTCGAAAATTCAAAAAATAAAGCAACGATCATGATGAGTTATAAGTAATGCAGTCCAAAAGAGAAAAATTTAAACATGGTATTTATGATATTATAATTATATGGTACACGGTAAATATTGAAATGTATAGAAGTTACGTTGCGTTACATAGTTATATACAGTATACATTATATTATATACCTCTTATAGGTAAATAACTTGACCTTTCTTACTCATTATTACAATTGCTACATTGAAATCTGTTTTTAACTTAACCTTTCCATTATGATATTAATTGAATATAATTATTTAACATTTAACATTATATAATAATAAGTTTGCTTTGATCTATAATTTGTAAGAAAGCAAAAGAGAGAATGAGAAGGAGAGAGAAAGAGAAGGCATCGCTTTACGTAAAAAATTTACTGTCAGACATAATATAGAAATTCTAGAGCCACGAGAAATTTTGTTGTCTGCTAATTAGTTTTCTTACGTGGCAAAAAATTACATAAGACAATTTAAAAGGTAAAGGTTTACTTTGCAAAGAAACTTTGCTGTTATTTTACTTAATTATGATTACAATATCTCTCTGTCTTGCGTAATCTTCTTCAGTATCTTTAATATCATGTTTTCTTCTTAGCAAAATTTAAGATGCTTTCTATTTTATAGCTAGTAAGCAGAAAAAATCTCGAAAGCTCATATTTTTAATACAAGAAATTCAATTCTTTATATGTATACATCTTTCTACTTATTATATATATACAGGGTGGGAGAAAAGTATGGAAACCCTGCAAAATCTCGAAAACTATAAGTTTTACAGAAAAATGTTTCACACAAAAGTTGTTTGGTTTCGAGGGTGCCATAAGATGGTACCATTGGTTTGACCTTGGATGGTCGTTTAAAGCTCACGTAAACGACACCTTTAATTTCTTAAATGGAAACCCCTATTTTTCAATGCATATTCTTGTAGCGAATCTCGAGAGCTTTTCAAAACACTATAATAAAGTATTTTTTCATTAAGAACTTTTGTAATTATGAGGCTTGAAAGTTCTAGTATTTTGACATAAAATACAAAATATCTTGTAAAACATTAAGTTTTCGGTAATGTTACCTTAATACTTTTATGCACAGAATAATGAGACGAATCAATTGGTATGAAAAAAAGACATAGTTGCTTTTAAGAAAAAGTATGCAGATGCGTGTTGCAAATTACATATTTTTTCTTAAAGGAACTGTGCCTTTTTTTCATACCAATTGATTCGTCTCATTATTCTGTGCATAAAAGTATTAAGGTAACATTACCGAAAACTTAATGTTTTACAAGATATTTTGTATTTTATGTCAAAATACTAGAACTTTCAAGCCTCATAATTCCAAAAGTTCTTAATGAAAAAATACTTTATTATAGTGTTTTGAAAAGCTCTCGAGATTAGCTACAAGAATATGCATTGAAAAATAGGGGTTTCCATTTAAGAAATTAAAGGTGTCGTTTATGTGAGCTTTAAACGACCATCCAAGGTCAAACCAATGATACCATCTTATGGCCCCCTCGAAACCAA
The DNA here is from genome assembly GCF_030848795.1 of Temnothorax nylanderi. NCBI lineage: Eukaryota > Metazoa > Arthropoda > Insecta > Hymenoptera > Formicidae > Temnothorax > Temnothorax nylanderi. The sequence continues at coordinate 667,937 of NW_027249154.1, read as the reverse complement.
ACAACTTTTGTCTGAAACATTTTTCTGTAAAACTTATAGTTTTCGAGATTTTTCAGGGTTTCCATACTTTTCTCCCACCCCGTATATACAGTAAACTTCCATGAATTTCTTTATGCGATTTATTTCATTTTTTTTGCTATATGAAAGCTATTTTCGCGATTTTTTACAGCTCGCGATAGTTTTTGGGAGTTACTTCATTTGGCATACTTTTTGCGTGTATATACGTATAAAGCGTTATCGAAAGTGCGCTGACGTCGATAGTTACGTTTGGCCTGGTTAAAACTTCGAATGTGCATAGTCGCTTGTCGGGGTAAGGTCGGCAACAGCGAGATAAAATGCTGTTCTGCGGGGTGTTATGCTGATGGAACAAAGTTTGTTTTGCGACAAACGTGTGCGTCAATAATAAGCCCGTGTAGAAAAATTGCAGAAAGTGTAGAACTCCGAATACTAAGGGCATTGAGTACGAGTGCGACGATGTACGACCGTCGCTCAATGTAAATCCAATCAAGTTTGATGTTTAATGTTATTTTCAAAAATACAAAGGACGAATTCATGCACGGATAATTAATTGCAATATTTTAGTTTACGTATATACACGTATACAGCAGATTTAGAGTCCGTGGAATCCTGTGCGCGCGGATTTCTAACTAGCTCAACCTTCATATTTAAAGCGACTAAATTGATTTCGTTCAATATGAGATAGACAATAGCTTTCATGTTTGAAATCCAAATACGTAGAGTAATCTGCAGCATCAATCATGGCTGGATATTTGTTTAGCACGTCGATTAACGACATTTCTGTTGGTACATTTACGGATAATTGCGACGTATAAACAGTTCGAAACATTTGCAGGCATAACTATAATATATATAAATGTAACTAATAAAATTATAATAATATTCATACATTAGACCAATTAATGTGTTATAATATTTTCAGTGCTTGGATAAAATTGTATTCCTTGGACATTATTACTTTTTACATTTTTAAGGATATTTTGTTTTAATAATAGATTTTAGTCGGATTTGATTGTCTATTTGAACGTGATAGCTGTCGCGAGATAATAAAATTGTTTATAGCTGTTGATAAGCTGGACACTTGGGTTGCTAAAAATGATGCTTTAATCTATTCGCGAGCGAATAGCTTGACGTATCGATTGGAATTCATTACTTATTTTTCAATGACTGCATGCTAATAAATTTGCTGTCAATATTTTAGATTAAACGCACTAGTCAATGCCATTATATATATTTTACAAAAATATCGTGTAGATTACATTTCCGTGTATTAAATTTTACACGGAAATGAATTTTATTTGAAATGAATTTTTAAACTTCTGACTTTTATTTTTATTTACGATAATAATACACGATGGATCTATACTCCTGAAATTTTATATTCCCGTTCACTTGTTTTCAACTGTGCGGATTGAAGGAGAGATACAGAAAAAGAAAAAGAGAGCGCGCCATCACCCTTGACATACTACCCCTATTCGTCTGTATCATTTTGCATCCCGAATGGGGCGCAACGTAGCAGTGCGACGTGACGGATAATTAATACGATATTTATTCTCGTTTACGCGTTTCATCACTTTATTATTGTCCCCCGCGCGTTCATATCATAAAACTTAAAGTACTCTTTATGGTCGCTGATCCTTGCTGCGCTTAATGAAGATACTAAAATGCTGAAGCTTCATGCTACATTTCGTAAATGTAAACATAGTGCATGTTATGCTCTCCGTTCCAACAGCGACTAAGTAAAGCAATTACGTATTAATGAACGTGTGCACGTGAGACGTGTGAAACGTTGTGAGCCTACCGCATATGCGGCAGACTCACGTCATAATAAGTTGATATAAAGGGATTGTCTCGTAACTGTCGTGGAATTAGTCTCCAAAGGTGGCCTACTTCCGAGGCTAATCCTCTTGGAGAATGGAGAGATTCATTTATATGCGAATGTCGGGCTTTTTCTCGCGAGGGCGAGTGCGACGGAAAAGCGCGCGTCGTGCGTTTCCACTCTTAGAAACCGACGACGGGACGCGTAATCTGAAAGTCTAAAGTTCATTTTCCGTGGCAAAAGTTGTGTACCCCGCGTTGCACTCGCCCCGTCCGCGATGCTTTAATTAATCGCTCACCGCACTCGAAGTTTAAGGCAGTAATATTGAGTTTAATATACGTGAGCGAAGTGCGAAATTAATTTCGCTTGGTTAAATCCCTCGCCGTTAGGCAACTCCGTGAATTGTGACGTGTTACGAATAAACGTTCAAATCGCGCTAATATTACTTTCTTCGGATTGCACGCGATTAATCGTTTTAATTCGTCACTAAATAACGATTTATCTCACTATTTATCTACCTTGGTAGCTACCGGTGTCTTTTAATGTCCGCGTGCTTCTTCAATTAATATAAATCATTATCGCACTTATCAATTTAACAGTCGCAAGTAATTTAATTTATTGTTGCAAGTAATTTAATTTATTGAGTTTTATCCCTGGAGTTTTATACGCCTGCAGTTATCGCCGATGATCCTTTTCAACTAGATAATATATGCCATCCATCCAGGTGTAATTTGGAAACTGCATGAAATTGTCAGATTATCTAGGTATCCAAAACAGCTATATTAACTTGAAATTAATTACCTCCTCGCTGTCTTTGTTTAGCAAATATTTTGTGCCAACAGCGTGACGCTTCCATATTGTAACAATATTGTACTGTAAACTGTAAGTTATAATAGAATGAGACAAATTGGTGACATTAGTGACAAAATAATAAAAATAAAAATCTTTTTTTAATATTTATTAGGAAGATTATCCAGAATTTTCATTTATTTATAGTATAATTCTTGTTTTTAATAAAACAGGCTTAGTATGCTAACTTGAAGAGTAATCTAAGAACTTCCAAATTGTGAATCTTAAGGGAGACTTATTTGAGTACAAAGTTTGAAGATTTAAAATTTAAAAGACATAAAGATTCAAAGAATCGGCTGTCTTGTGCGTATGACAGATCCTAATATTTTCTGAATTATTGAGATCTCCCATATAATATTATTCCGATGATTCGTGTAGACTTAGGAGATTTTTAAAATCAATTCAAGAACGTAAAAACTCCGCGCGTGAAACTTCCAAAAATCAAGGATACACGCATTCTTCAGGAAATAGGGCATTTTTCCATATTGCAAAAAATTTTTTCAACAACGAGGACAACGTACAATCAAATAAAATATCTTAAGAAGATTTGTCGTTCCTTCGTGAGAATCTTTGAGAGAATTTTTTTCTATCCTTTGTCGCTTAATTCCTTACCTTCGAGACCCGTTCTATTATTTAATGTTTTTCACGAACCCTCTTCTTCGGATTAAATTTCCACGAAACAAAAGTTCGGTAGCGTAAATATAATATGCGAAACCCTGACCGTTAAAATGTGATTATATTGGTAAATTGTTATTGATTTTATCACTGATTTATACGAAACTTTTAAAGATTTACCAGAACTGTTGTAGAAATTCAGTATATAATACAAAAACGTGTGTCAAAACGTTTTATTCCATTTATATTCCGTATTTGATTTCTCATGTAGTTTTTATCTTGTTTACATATTATATAAATATTAATAATGCGACATACACATATTTTAATCTCAATAACAGAGAATGTATAAAGCATGATGTTTAATCTCAATCTTGCTAATTATATGATTAATTTATATTTGAGCACGCGTAACCTGTAGACTTCTTGTCATGGATATAATGTGTACAGTTCATTCCGGCAAAAAGTCTATAGTACTTTCGAACAAGCTAACTTTTAGTAATGCTATTGATGTAATTAGATCCGCCAGCGGAGGCTTGGAACTTCTTGAGTGTTTCGTTGATTATAATTAAATTAATGGTTGAAGTGCTTTGATACATACAAACGTGGCATGCGATTTTCACAGATATAAAGTTGCTGAGCAAAATCTGCAAAGATAAGTATGGAAATTATATCACGGCGCAATTGTAAACATGAAGTCGTTGTTATGATGAAACTTCCTGAAATAAAAGTAGTTAATTATATTTCAGCGAGCAGAACAGCGTATATGCTTGAAAATAAATATAACAGATCGCATATACAATGAATTTTGTTATAAATATAGTAATTTAAAATAAAAGCTATTTAAGGAAAGTTATTTGGTTGCAAGAGATATTCTTCCAAATCATTTTGATATATTTTTAAGTAATTTTTTGTTGTATTAAAAATCATAAAGCAAAATATATTCTTTATAAATTGCAAAATTTATTAATATGTAAATCTATTGTTGTTTGCATTGTTGTATGATTTAAAATTAAAAAAAAAATACGAGTTATCAGCTTTTTTAATACAAATTTTTTCGATCGTTTGTCGTGATGTACAGATTAGTATGATTAGAGCACTCTCTTTTAATTTTTTAAATATTATGTCGGATGAATGCCGAGAATTCCAGGCATTATAGTTTGAGTTTCATGAGTGCGATATTATTAGAAGCTTGAACAGCTTGGATGGTAAACGAACCAAAATACCTGCTCAGAATAATTTTATCCAGTTGGAACGACGGGCATGAATTTAAATTAATCCGAAAATAATGTTATGATCGAACATGCACAAACGTAAGTTTTAAATAACAGAAACCTTTAATTTAAAGAAAATAATATATATGTATTGCATTGTCCGGCTTAATCGCGTGATCTCGGCCCAATGTTTTAAGAAAGTAGATGCAAATTTCATACGAAACAACTATTGACTCAATATATCTGTTATTTTGTTAACAAAAATATCGAGAATATCTTGACATGATGCCAATAGCGCGAAGTAAATCGAGCCAGCAGCCTCCGTTGTAAAAGTGCAAGCAGATTTTAAGTCGGTAGCTTTCCATGAGCAGGATAACCCAGTTGCGCTTATTAATATTAATCATTTTGTTCTTGTCACTTTTGTACCGCGCAGAGAAAAGCATAAACGAGAATGCATAAGGTCGGGAGTAACACAACGGATAACTTGCGTGGTCCGTAAAGATAACAAACGGTTCCGTAAATCATTCCGTTAAAAATCGCTAATGACCGACGTCGCTTGCGCCAGGTCGGTTCTTCCGGCTCGTAATACCATTCATTCGGAAAGCCGTACAAGTCGGAAACGAATCTACCAAGCTCGTTTTCGGTCATAAGCGCGCGGCGGTTTAATTATACCTGTGAAGCTGGGCCGGCCGCCGATCGATTCTTCCTCGTGAGTATATTTACTTGACCCAGCGGTTGGTCTTGACAAAGGGATGAGATCTCGAGCCCTGAGAAATGCATCTCAATTAGTTCATTCGGTTGTATAATTCAAAGAACTCTTTAAATTGGAATCGAATTTCGCGCTGAAGCGCTAATTGCCTTGAAGAAAAAAGTAATACGTGCTTCAGTTGCAAATGTAACTTGCGAAATATCTTTGATGAAAGCTTGGAGATTTTTGTGAATTAAACTTTAGATATGCGAGAGCAAATTTTTAGCCTCCGTGTAACATCGAGTGATCTTCACCTGACAAACTTTTTTTCAAACAGAATTTTAATTTGGAAGGCATTTTCAGAGATATTTAAAATATAGTACGTTGAAAAGTTACAAAAAAGTTATATAATGCGAGATTTAATATTTCAAGTCGTAACTAGATTTTTTGTTAAAAATAAATTTACGTTCGGCTGAGGATAGCGAATATATGTCCATGGAGCTTTTGCGTACCTCGCAATTAATTTTGTATTCTCGCATATACGTATTGTTAGTAATACGCCGTACAATTTAATATGGACTTGTTAGCGATGTGTCCCGAAAACTGTCATATGTTTCATGTCCAAGAACTCAATAATTACGCGCTTTGTTAATTATGCATTTTGTTTATTTGGGGAAAGGTATCGATCGGTATATATGATTCGCAAAATTGTTTGTCTGCAGCCGGGATTTAGGGCATCTCATTATAACAGATAACTGATTAGTGATTATGCATAATGTACATTACACATTTGTTGATATTTGCGGGACGATTCATGGTCGAGTGTCGTCGCGACAATTTTTCCTGCGTTGAAGAAGCCACAGCAACAATTTTCTCCGTCGTTTAATCATCCGTTTAATCATCCGTCGACACTTTTGGATGACAAATTACGGTGAGTGGTCGCTCACTCAAGCTGACCCCCTTCGTCTTCGTTATTCAAGCGAAATAGCAGTCCTTGGAAGGAAACGGACTCGGGAAACGGCATCTCATTTGTATGTCTGTCTCTTCCGTTTCTTGACTTTCTCTCTATTCTCGGTATTACTCGTATTACTGCTGCCGTTTGCACGTTTACGTATTAATACTCTGTTGTGTCAGTCACGCATTTTACAGAAAAGCGAATTACGCGAAGAGCCTTCAAACGAATCATTGAATGATTTGCTAATAATTAATATCTTTTCGAGGAAAATCTAGCTTTCCCGCGTTTGGCCAGTAATTGTGCGATAACGACAGCACTCGAGTTGCATACTAAAATTATTGCTGTGCAATATACAGCTCGACGTTGAATTGATGTCGCTCGGTAATGGAATTGAATATTTAACTGGGCGATATTGGTTTAGCTATACCATCGGTTGTCGTTTATCTAGCCGTGTTATAGCGGCGTAATAACGTCGTACAAAAGTCGGCGCTGTCACGTGCACCGGCAAAGTGTTCGCCTTAGCTAAGTGATTACATTGCATTGCATTGACAAGCTCGTGGTGTGGAATAGAACGGAAAGGTACGTTTTGTGCTAAGTGCCGGATTTTACAACGGTTACATCTGTACCGTCTGCTACACGCGACGCGTGTTAGATTAGCTGTCAACGTGTATCAATTTATAGGTCAATCAGCGTTGATTGTAATTCTACCAGAAGCCGTTTGTCATGCAAGGACCAAACCCCGCTGTATATGCTTTTGATTATTCGCTAGTAATCACGCTTAAACATCGATAAAATTACCATTATCGGCATATCACGAACATCATTCGCGATTATACTTCGTACAAGACGCGCATTCGTACAAGATGTGTCAAAAACAAAGAGATTTATAGTTATATTATTAAAAATATCCATAAATATTAAATACAGACATGTATTAATTATTTTTTCTTTATGAAGAGTTCGATATACATATCATATCTTGATCTTGAAATAATTTGAATTTGTCGCTGCGGTATTATTAAATACTCTGAACGTAATTATTAATGTATCAAGCGTCATTACTAACAATAGTTCAACATATTTTCTCTTTTATATATACATTTTATATTGTAAATAATATTGTTAAAAATTCTCTTAATTAATTTCTTTTTCTATTGTGTTACAGTGCCGAATCACATACGACCTCGTGTGCACAGTCTACCGGAAAAGGCGTACAATCCTCGGGAAAGCGATGACTTGTATAGACTCAGGACGTTCAGCATCACTCACAAGGGTGTCGTAAATCGAGGTGATTCCATCATTTCCAAACGCAGCAGAAGCAACACCTCCGTCAACAGTAGCAGGTGAGTCGCCAGACCGAGATTCCTCAGGATGTCAATAAGCACGGAATAAATTAACATTAGCCTTTAAATTATACTTTACTCGTTTGCTGTCCTCACGCTGTGCGCTGCTCGTAGCGTCTAAGCTCCACACAGAGCTGGATATTTATGCAGCTCGAAATATGAGAACATATAACATGCGATAGACGACTGGATCCTACGGTAAGCCGTAGAAAGATATTGCCGGAAAATATATTAGTGTTTGAAATGTATCGTATACTATCTACATGAGTATGTGCTACGTTATTTCGCGGAAGTCTTATTAGAGATATGTTTATCGAAGATGCACGTAGATTTAGATCTGCGCTAGATAACTATGATTTATGTTGAAGATTTTTAGTTTAGTTTTAAAGAAATTTTTGAAAAAGTTAGACTCGATTAAAGATGATAATATCTCTTAAATCTTCTCTCTTAAAGATGATGATATCTTTTAACATCTTCTTTCATGACGCAGTTATTAATACTGTATCTATATTGTAAGAATTATATAATCAGCTTATCAATATATCTCGCGTAAAGTTTCAAAAAAAATTACAAGAATTTTTATAGACTTCTGAAGTTTTATTCTATATTTTAACTTGATCTCTACTAACTACTATTGTCTCAAGATAAATTAGTTTACATAAGCAGGATTTAGACATAAATATTTTGATAATGTAAACATTATCAAACATATATTGTTGAAAAAGTTTACACAAACTATTTTAACATTTTATAAAGATAATATTACTTTAGCGTTTTTGATCGCGTTTTATATTTTACGATTACGATATAATATCCTGGCGAATATTCTTGGCAAAAAATGGACATGTATATTTAAATTTGTCGCACACATGTTCCATTGCTTTGGATGTAGGAAAGTCAAATATTGACATTAAAAACAGAGCACTTCTTCTCGTTTCCACGTCAATATTGATTTTGGAAGCTGAACGAAACGAAGAATGTCTCGTATGCTTTTCTGAGCGTGGAAAAAGAAAAGAAATCAACGACAGGGAGAGGAAGATATGTTGACAAAGAGAAGCTTCAAAGCGTGGAGGGTATTGATGTGACATAACAATGATAAGACATAATAATCTCAAATACGTGATACCATCTTCGACAAAATATTTTATTCCAAATATTTTTTCCCGCATCCTCCGAGTTCGTCTCTCTCACTCTCTTTCCCCTTATCTTTGTTGGAATCTACCAATTTGGGGAAGCACGCAAGCGAAACGAAGTTGAAGGAAAATTCTTTGCGTTGGGGTATTGGGGGAGTTTAATTCTGCAAGATCTTGTTAGGCAGGCCTAATTTCTTCTTTTTTTTTGCCAAAAGGAGGCGAATCAAAGTTTCCTCATGTCTTTTAATATTATAGTAACAGTATACAACCTACTTTACTTTTAGTTTACTTTAATCATTGCAACTTTATTTTATTTTCGTAATTATATTGTAATTTATTTATTTTTGAAACCGCAGAATGTTAATTATATTAATACTTATTAACGAAAAGTTTCTGTGTTAATATTAATTTATTACTCTGATATAAATTTTAAAAATAGTTTTATAATGAAGTATCAATTTACGCGTTTCCACCATAAATCATATGCATCGCTATAAGAATTTTAACGAACTTAACTTGCGAAGTAGAATAAATAAACATATTGCTGCTTCTGCGATAAACTTTTTATTCGATTTAACTTCAATCACTCCACTTAAAGTGCGCATATCAATTTGCTTCTTATTTCCCGAGTATCATTACCGACGTTTCTCATAATAAATCTCCGGCACTCAAATTTTAATGTCTCCCCATTTAGTAAATGAAACGAAGCGAGTTGCGAGTTCAAGAGCGGACCGCTCTACCAAGTTACGCGAAAATTGCACGTAGATAGATCCAGTCTACCGCTAGATTATTTTTATTTGCGAATCGCATTGGCAACGGAATAACTCTCATAAATAAGCTGCAACTGAAAAGATCGCAAACTCGCTTCTATGAATTGGAAAAACCTTTTCGTGTGCACCGGGCACCGTGACAATATAAATATATCACTCGGGAATTTAGAATCTCGAGGACCGTAGTTTTTTCTTATAAGACACATTGGATGCTTAAAATATGTAGGATGTGGTCCCTCCTAAGAGATATCTCTCGAGTTAACTTTCCCGTATCACGTGTCTTTTATCAGTTAAAGTTGACCTTGTTTGTGAAATCAAGCAATTAAAAGAATAATAGTAAAAGTGACGAGGATATATTTTCTATTAGATTCGTTATAATGACGAATTAATAATAAATTTTGTAATAATATAACTTTAATGTCTTTTAAGTAATATAAAGTTAAAAGTGTTGAGCCTATATTTGTCATATTGTCGAAGAATAGAAATTTTACTTAAGTGGTTATAAATCATTTGCATATATAAAATTTCGCCTGAAATTTTTACACCGGTTATATTTACACCGGCGTATCAGGCATGAATGTACGCGATTCATCATATCGGTTACACGAATATAGAGAGTTGGTCGATAGATAACATACGGTATTGATGACGAAGTAAAGTTGCTAAAAGCTGCTGCCGAGAAAAGCGGAGTGCATTGATTTATATATGTAGATACTTTTACTTCTCGACTGGCAGCATCAGTTTTATATCATTTTATATATTGATGTGCATGCAGAAAAAAGATCTAACGTGATAAATGGTATCACCATAGAATAGTCTTCCAAAAACTCTAGAAGGACTATATTTAAGAATTTATATTATATATTTTATTATCACAAAAAATTAGCATATGCTATTCTAAATATTTTACTTTTAATAAATAATAATCTTTCTAATATAAAAAAATTTCCTAAATCATATTTTAAAAATTTATGATAAGAAACACGATTGTGGTTCACTATTCCAGAATTTTAGCTGCCCTTGCTGATATCACATACATTTCTTATTGGAGGATAGAAATCTAGATTTTCAGTTACGGAATCTAGCATTGCAATAAAGTTACGCTAAATAATGTGGCGTAAATATCCGAAAGAAATGGTCTCCCCTAATCCGCCCTCGATTCCCACGATAAAAGAAACGTGCACATTGGGGCGGATATTTATTGTACAGCAACATTTCGGCACGCCGATAAGGCTATTATACAAGTAAAGTGCGATAACGGTTCTTCGATAAATGGCTTTTACAAGGATAAGGTTAGTGAGCGTTATTGTTCTATTTGCAATTAGCGAAATTCTTACTTAACTCTCTCGTTTCTTATCGGATTGATAAATTTTTAACGAAATCAATTTTTAACGAAAGCTTAAAAGCTATTGGATATTCCGGAAAAATCGACCTCATCTTCATTGGACGTTTCTTTAATTGATGTATCTTGTCTCTATTACGTACCCGCCTAACAATCTTGTTCAGCTATGATGTATTGTGATGGATTGACTATAATATGTGCATGCATTCGAGAACAGGTGATAGATATCTTGTCATCGGATTTCCTTCGAGGTTCAAAGTATACAAAATTATCTCGCAATGTTTTATTTGTGTGTTTTATTATGCTGTGAATAAATGATTGTATATATTGGAAAAAATTTCAATATACCCAGAAAAAGAAGTATTTTTTGAGTATATATTCACTATTTAGATACAACCTTGGATTTCGAAATCCGTGGAAGCTAGCTTCCGACGAAATTAGCTAAGATATCCCAGGCGTGAAGATCTATTCTTACAGAAGATCCTATACGCATTAACAGGCAAGTGTCGAGCTTCTCAAATGACATCTCTCGTTTCTGTCATCCAAATATTTGGTCACGTAAAAGATGACCTCTTGCGTGGAATAAGGCGAGTCACGGACGATTCACTTTCTATTTCTTTCCATCACGCAGGACTTCTGAACGGATATTGGAAGATTGTATGTGGCTCGATGATGTATGTGACCTGCTTTTGCGAGGATTCCCGTAAGCGATTCATCTCGGTTAAATCTGCGTCACGCTTTTATGATTGAGTGTATTAAGAAAGAGAGAAGATAGATTTGATTCAAGTTATATATGTACATATATTTATATATGTATATTTAAATATATATACATTTGTATGTATATACATATATATTGGAGAATCTTTTTTGTAGGCATTTCCTGTAATAACTTGCATTTGACGACTCATGTTTCATAAGTTATGGTATAAATTGAATAAATATATGTCGAGAAGGCTAAAAAATTCTTTATTAATATTAAATATTTAAAGCAATAATTTTTAGCTGATAGACCATGTAGACTAATATATAATCATAGATTCATGAAGTTCAAATCACGTGTAAAATATTTATCTATGCGATAAATATTAAATGATCGAAGAGACGTCACTTTTCTTGCAGTTTGTATGGACTTTTAAGATGATATATTAATCGTGAAAAACGCGGAATTCACTCACAGGACATAGAAGCAAATGTTTCCTGCGGATCATTCGATTCGTGCTCCCCCCGCAATTGCAGAAGCGCCCCGTGAAATCCCATATCTTCACAAGTATATGTTTGCTCTATTTGCCTGAGCGACAGGATATTGAAATTCCCTGTTCGTCGTGTCAAGATCTCAATCCCCCTTCCCCCTCCCAGTTCAATGCGAGGCAGTTACTTGTTGTGAATTCTGAAGACGTTACGTTACGTTGAACTTATTGTTTGCGCAGCTCTAAAACTTTCATCGCTTATTGTACATCCCGCGGAGCACTGGAAGCTTTTTCTTTTTTCTTTTCTTAATCTTAGAGGGTGTCCCTGCGGACTTACCCGGCGGCTTTTCTTTATCGCTCGCCCTCGTTCGCCGTGCTACCCTCGATATCCGTTTTTCTCTTAAATCGTATTTCTTTTGGTCAACACGGTACTTCCTCCTGCTGTCGAGGCGTAGGCGCAGCTGCGCCAGCTTAGTTTAGTATTGCACGATGAGAGGGAGAAGTGATATGAGAATTATGATACTCTAGTTATTCTGTACATGAGGTACATGAGGTAAAAGTTGCTCACGATGGTTTTCTTCTGGAATTTTTTCAACTTTAGCATTGCCGGCTGATGTTACAAGACGCTTTATTGCATTTATGGCAAAATGTTACCAGTAGAATTCTCACGCCGTGTGCATTTCAATTTCCATGTGTATTAATTTAAAGATTTAAATATGTTTGATTATTTTCTTCTTATAACAATATGGTACTCGACGAATGTCATCATTTCTCTAATTTTTTTGCTATTAGTCTTGAATTACATACTGATGCATGATGAAACGATTAATTCAAGTTTAAAGATCATTTTTCAAATTTGCGCAAATGTTAAGTTCATATTTTTTACGTTAATTAATTAATTTATGTCAAGTTATTTATTTAAAACGTATGCACACACATATTTCAGAGACAAATTTCACGACTATACGCACTGAAATAATTGGAGCAATTTATGCCTTGTCTTTGATTTATGCCTTATACGAATGGTTGGAGAGTTACTTTTAAATTGTGTAATTAAAATGAGAAAAGGGTTAACGAACAAACGCGGTATATCATTGCCTTACAAATTTTATTGTACAAAGATAAATGAGTGAGGTGCCGAGACGCGACCGTGATCGATCTGCGTACTCGAGTAGAGAGCGGCGGTGGGCCGGTTAGGGAAAATTCTCGGAAGAAAAAGGGAAGGTGCGCGGGTTTGCTACTTGGCGGCGAACCGCATCGATTGGATAAGGGCCAGAGATTTGCGAGCGTTCCTTCGCGCGCACGTTTTCAATTTCTTCCGCTCCATCCGTCTCTTCTGACTCGTCGTATTTCTTCTCGTCGTATCATCGCATAGCGCGACTGCGTGCATGCGGCGCGGGCACGTTATTTCGGTGCGCAATCTCGTCGGGTGGACGCCTTGACCCGTCAGTTCGACTTTCTCATCCCCGCATGATCATCGACCCTGATTCCCGAGGTCGAATTGGAGAACAGCACCCGGAATTTCGTCGTTAATCTTCCACTGAGGCTCACCATTGCGAATAATCCGCCGCTTTTGGTATGCGAATATTCCTTGCCGCAGGAGAAATTGGATGAATCAAGCGACGTCAAAACGATACGTTTACTTTTTGCCCGAGAATGAATCCTTGAACACACGACGAATCAAATCGAGCCGAATTCCGTTACATTTTTCTTCCCGTTTGTCGATGTCTTTTTTTTTTAATTAGAGGGATTCACATTACTTTAATGGCACTAATCGCTGTACTCGACCGACTCCTCGTACTCCATCGATTGTTGAGATCTGGTAGAGGAGGCAGTGACGGATTTAACTGAGGTCGACGACTCCATGACTGATTTTGTCTGGACGCTCTGCACAGATTTCGATGTCGAGACGGATTTCGTCGCCGATGTTACGTTCAACGATTGCTCGACGAGGCTGCTGCTCGAGTCGTTTACTGAAAGAACATATTACTCTTGTAGATTGGATTTTGCGAACTTCAAAAAGATTCTTAAATAATTCGTGTTGGAGAGAGAGGTCGATTTTGTTTATTACACGGAGAGAATTTTTTGTTATATTTTACCCTTAAATTCACTACAAACTTGGGACAACTTGGCAACCAAGGAATTTTTAAAATATACAAACGACATTTTACAACGTAATAAAAATTACCAAGCAGATTGGTAAATTTTGAAAAATTATTGAAATTTCCTAGATATATTTTAGTAAAATTAATCAAACATTTTATATTTTAATGTAATAGATATTAATATTTTTTATTATGGTGGATATTAATCAGAATAGCTCGCATAAAATTCTTGGTGGTACATGTTCCACAACTACCATGATTTCAGGGTAAATTTTAATACATACTATATTTAGCACATTGCAATTAACGCATTTAATTAATCTCGATTGAAGTTAATAATTTAGTTAATATTATGTTGAAATGAAGACAGAATATAACCTGTTATGAATTTCAAATAATAATGGGAATTTCTAGAAATAAATGTGTAAACATTAGTTAAATAAACGTATCAGATGTGGCTGGTAAATCAGGCTAACTGTTGTGTTTGTAAATAGCTACCAATAATTGACCATATATTGAGCCAACCAATAATTTGGCGTATTATGAATAACTATTACAATACAACAACGCTAAAACAATGCGGTGGATTCTATTCAAAAATTATTTAGACAAAAATAAGATATATACGTAATTTTACTATAGAGTATATATTTGTGTATGGCAAAGAAAGCTACATTGATTATCCGAGATTACGATTTTCCTCATCTTTATGCATAAACTTAAAATTGCATGTACGGAAAAAATAATGTTACATTAGCAACAGCAACTAATTGAAAATAATCTTGTTAATTAAATAACAATATTAATGAAATACGTCATGCCCTTATTTTAACCCAGGAATAGTTACCTAATTTTTTTTTGCGTAAACGGTCATCACAGGAAGTGCTCTTTAAAAGACTCTAATTAAAAGTCACTATTATTAATTGCATATTGTTGATTGTTCTACAATTTATTAGTATTTGAGATCATTATATGTACAGATTTATTTAATATTTTCTAAAAAAGTAAGGAGAAATAAAAAAACAGGTTTAAATTCTCGATCAGTAAAGAAATTGTAACTGAGTTTTATTTTTTCGCTACTATGGTGTAAATTACCCAAGTAATTATTCCCGGGTTAGTAAAATGTTATTTGTTTCATTAATACTGTTATTGAATTAACAAGATTATTTTCAATTAGATTACTGTTAATGCCATTAATACAATGTTACTCTTCTTCTGTGAATTAGATGCCATTGTGAATTAGAAAATCCGTTTGATTCGATAGTACAAAATCATTAATTTCAATTCTACGAAAGTTAAACTATGTTAAGTACGAAGCGCAGAAGATATTTCAAATTGAAAGTGTGCATAAGAGTGCAAACTGGATGAGAAGTAATTGAGCGCAGCTGTAACAATTTCAATAAGACACTTCAAGGCAAATGCACAAACTCCAGTCCGTCGAAATTACCTTTGGCAACTTCCATGACGGTGCTTTCGATGCCTTTGATCGGGCTCACGGGGAGAATGACGCGAATCACCCAAGATCGAAATTGCGAGTGGTGAGAACGTAAGCTCGGAGCTTCGAGTTATTCTAAACTGGTAGCACGATGTGGCGGAGAGGGAAAGTCTATGATCACGTGGCGAGAGCTGAAGCAGCGGGGGAAACGTGAAAAATTACGATGCAAAATATTCGTGGAATCTCGGCCGGTGGTGGTGTGAAATGTAGATGCGATGCTGAGTCAATGCTCTTCGTTTTGTGACGACGATGCGCCGCGGATGGTCGCCCACTTATCCGTCAGAGTTTTCAGAAATAATAATCGCGAAATGGAATTCGTCGTCCAAAGCGATAACATATGACACGTAATCGAAGAAAAATAAAGAAACACGTCTAACTCGATCTGCTGAACTTTTTGTCGCCATCATTTTGCATAATTAATTCCACATAATTGCTATCCGCACGTGAAATTGCACGTGAATTCTTGTCAAAACAATTCGCGATAGTCTCTATCTATCTTACTGGATAATTATGAATAATCTATAAGATGTACAAATGAAATGTATTTTAAATGACAATTCTTATTAGCGTGTTTATTTTGATTCGTAATGTATTCTCTGTATTTTCATTTTCTGCTGTACCATTCTAACATATATATTATGCATATCGACATTACTGCTACTAATAGAATACAGGATAGCTGTACGGCGGCGTCTGCGACCGTTTGAAATGTGAATCACGCTAATGTGCACGCAGTTTTATTCATTCCTCATTTCTCTTTTATAAGTCATTCACCCTAATCCATATTTATTCGAGCATTTTATAAACTATGCAGTTTTCCGCTTTTTCTTTCTTTGCACAATTCTCCAACGCGATTTTTTATAATTAACGTAATCGTCGAATAAAACAAATAAATGAACAGTTTTCCAGTAAAACATTAAAACGGGTTTTTGAATGATAATAAATTTTATACAATATACACGATAATTAATGAATAATAAAATATTTCACATTTCATGATATGGGTACAGTAACTTGTATAGGATAATTCTAGAGGATTTTTATACAGCATAAAAAGCTTTCAAAAAAATTATTTTATAACATCTTTTGTTAGATTAATATAAATTCTCGAATCTTTTTATGAAAATTTATACGCATAGCACTTGAAATACTTTTACGATAATAGTGTATCTTGATAATATAATATAAATAATATTTTATATGTCAAAAATAAGAAAAAGATAGATAATGTGTTGTAGCAACAATATATTGTCAGCCAGATATCATCAGAAACGGAGAATTCCTAAATTCAGCTGTTTAATACTGCAATTTGAAGCCAACAAACCTCAGTCTATTTTTGTACGGCCCAGGATTTGCTTGCTCCCTCGTGAAATCGTCAATACACAGTCCCCGTCCTGTTGCTAGGAGTCGTTGTATTGTTACGGAAATATCGTGGGGAACATTTTGTGTAAAAGTAATCAACCAATAAATAAGGAATATGAGAAAGGTTACGCTTGTCCCATAATAGGAACTCTCACAGAAGAAATTGGGTAGATTTTTATAGAAGGCCGACGTGTTGCGTCGTAGGAAATTCTCGTCGAAATTGGGATCAAGCTCGGGGTTGAATATTACGCAAATGACCTCGTATTTTTCTCTCTAATATTTATTGAAGTACGTAAATTATTGTTATCTTAGGAAATTATTAAACATTAAACAATAGATATTCTCTAATGTGTGTGTGTGTGTGTGTGTGTGTGTGTGTGTGTGTGTGTGTGTGTGTGTGTGTGTGTAAGAGAGATGGATCATTTTGTATTTAGCAGCGATAATTTAGTACTATCTAATAATTTTTAATCACGTTTTTATAATTGTCATATTTATAATATAAATTTTGTATGTGTTTAAAACAATTTAAAGAGACACGTTTTTAAATAAAATTAATTAATTTGCCTTATTTGCGTTAATTTTGCAACAAAAGTTGAAAAGTTCTAAACTTTAACGTTCCTAATAGATTTCTATTCTTCTTCTATAACAGATTTTAATATATTTTTTCAAATAAAAGACTAGAAATGCTACTATAACATATATGATGTATGCAAGAATTACTTCGATAAACAAACGCACACTTGCCGCTGCGTTGTTACGCTTTTCGCGAAAGGAAAGCTCGCGGATAAGCCATGCTGCTGCATTGAATAATGGCGAAATGTTACGGCGTCGTCGGTCGACAGAATGGAAGGCAGCGTGCTAAACGGCCATTACTGTGGCAAATCCACGGGAATTAAACTGCGCCCGCGGAGTTTGCGGATCTAATGCTTTCGCAGCCGTGAGATGTTCTATTCACACGGTGGCGGTTTCGGTGCGCTTAAAATTTAACGGCATGCAGATATCGCGCAACGAGTGGTTTTCCGAAAAATTATCTATAAACATCACCGAGACGATGACAAGCTGCTTTTCTTCTTCACAGTTTTATCCGCGTGCTTTTATCGGCTGCGAAGAAAATACCTGTCGCATATTTCGACGGACTTATAAACACTCTCGACGAAGTTCGCTCCAAGTTCTCGGCGAATGATGTTTCATTCAAGAAAGTCTTTCTTTTTGCAAAAACGACGCATTATTATGTCTCGAGGAAAAGTGTCAAGTTCAGTTTCTAACAAAGAGAGTTTCTTTTTTAATTTTTAATCCGCAAAAGAGAAATATACGATTATGATAAATTTACACTTTGCGAAGTTTTTATCATTTTGTGGTAAACTTGACTTTTTGAAGAAGCAGAATAATTTTTAACATTATCTTAAAGAATAGTTCGTTTGGCGATAACTGAATTTTTTCGAACGAAATCTTATTGTTCGCGCGAAATCGTCGTTTTATCGAATGAGAGTGAGAATCGTTTCTCAAACCAGAGACTGATTCATACCGTGTGTTCGCAGCTTCCTCGGCACCGGTGAATCAATAGTCGGACTCGCGTCTTCTTTTTTTCTTGTTCGGGAAAACTTGGATATTTGCCCAATAATTATTTCTATTACCAATTTTCTATTTCTAACGAATTATGAGAGTTTTTATTGAGCTCTGAGACGGCTTCCTGAAATAATAGTCATCATCCATTTAAGATTCAATAATCAGCCTTCTTCTTTCCCAAGAAAGAATGACTCAGCGTCGCGTTTCTCGTTGATTTTCTCATCACGTCTGACGATTGTCATTGATGACTCAGATAGATCCTGAGATTCTAACTTAGTGAATCCGTTGTGGATTTCGTCCAAAAGAACACTACGACGCAGACGACGAGTTTCGAGGTCGTCCGTGGTTGGCTAATGTCGACAAATATAATTATTCAAGCCATTATTTTTTGACGCGTGAAGATTTAACTGTGAATTTTCTCTCGAAATTTGCAAGTGACACTATGATAAATTGTTTGACTTATCTCGCCATAGTAATGTGTTATCTTACAATTTAGCACTGTAAATAGATAAATACAGACTTATTTGTATTATAAAAAAAATTTAATTAATATTGAAAAGTTGTAATATAAACTCTCAGCTAATGTATTCTTAAAATTGTTTCTAAGGAAAGACAAACCTCATTTTTTTTCAAGGACTGTATTATTAAAGGTCAGAAATTCTGTAACATCCTCCAGACGCTGTTTTCTAATTTCCATATTTACTAATTTCAATATTTCCGTTATTCTGTTGTAGCTTGAGACAAAATTTTTCAAGAAAAGCACATCGATATTTTGTAACTTTTTTGGTGCGCAAAGATAATTAAAGATATTTTAATTCGCTCTTTGTTACCACTTTGTCTTATATTATTTTATACAATCTTTTTGATTCGTGAACATCACCAACTTCACAACGAGGCGAGTAACATCGCTAGTGCGCCTCTCAAAATAGTTACGACATTGTTGGTGCTCGTTGTAAGCTCTGCTTTATTGCAACGGCTGGCTTGCTCGTTGTATACGTATGTGCGAAATGTGCAAGCGGAAAGAGAAATATTTTTAACTGAAAAAGCGTTAAAAGACATTTTTATTATAGTCGCTTCCACGGAAAATTCTTCTACTCGTTCAAATCGTTTATTATTAACCTGCCTTTCGTGTCGAAATCGTTCATCAATCCTTTGTTTGAATGCCAGGTTTGAATTCCTTTTTATATTTTTTCAAAGAACTTTATAACTTTAGCTGAATAAAAAAGGAAATTTAATAATTCAAACTTAACTATTCCGCAATAATTTATGTACAAATATGTTTGAAGTATATTTTTTTAAATGCAAGCCGAATAATTTATTTACATATTTATTTTACGAATATTTGCAGTTTATATCTTTATCTCGAACATACTTTTTTATCAAAAAGATACCATGGTACAAAAGATCTGTCTCCAATAAAAGATTCAAAATTTTATATAATTCAGCTTTTAATTAAGTTAATTTTTTTTTAATTGAGAAAATAAAGCTAAAATCCTGATTATCTGAGAACTTAGTTACTTTAACAATCAATTTGTCAGAAAAATTTTTTTATCAAATTTAAAAATCTTGTGAAATACTCCAGATAAAATTTATTTACGTAAATAGGATTTTTCTATAACCAGAATTAATGAAATTTAAGAAATTTTTTTTTAGCAACTGCTCCTTCCGTTCCATTCTAAGCTTAAATTATCGCACAGATTTTCCGTTCTTGCCGATGCGATTCCACGCCTCTCCAAATAGACGGAGGTAAATATTTGTGCTTCTTTTCTTCTTTTCCTTCGTTCTCTTTCTCTTTCTCTCCCTCCCTCCCTCCCTCCCTCCCTCCCTCCCTCCCTCCCTCCCTCCCTCCCTCCCTCCTCCTCCTCTCCTCTCTCTCTCTCTCTCTCTCTCTCTCTCTCTCTCTCTCTTTCTCTCTCTCTTTCTCTCTCTCAACATGTTCCAGCACACATATCTTCTACATGAGTGCCAACCATAGCAGCTACCACGGCAAATTGTTCTTGGGTGAAATACGGGTTTATACTCGAAAACTCTTAATGCAAGCCGCGGGTCAAAGGTTATGTAGTGCATGGAGTGCATCGAGAGCGCGGCCAATGCCGTTAATAGAAGTCATAATTAATTTGACGCCTACGGCAACTACTGAAAGCCATACTCGTTTCTTGAATGAGAAAACAGCCCGATAATACGGCGCTGGTTGTTTTAAGGACGTATATCAAACGGCGAGGATCTTTTACATAATTAATTACTTCCTACTTACTTAATAATATGTCATTACGCATTTCTTTGTTCCTTAGACAGATGAAAATTAATAGTATTACACAAAACAACAATGAGCAGAAATTTTTCACAGTTGGTTCGTATTAAGGATAATGTATCAAAAGAAGTTAATCCGACACGCGTAGAGAGCGCACAATCAATTTGTAATCCGAGCATGAACATTTCCGCGTTATGATGGAATTCTCAAAGGTACGCTCCTCTTTTTTTCGCCAGAGAAAATGGAAACGTTGAAACAATGTTCTTTACCATCTACATCTTGAATTACGCATAACGCGTTCCCGTAAATGCCTTATTATTTTTGTTGAACGTGTAACATGCGCTCGACTATGTCCGTGAGAATAAAATTTTTAAAATAATTTGTTATCGCGCGTGAATCACGTATCATGCACTTTGCGTCGTCGTCGGGCGGAAGAACTCGAAGACCGTTTGATAAAAAAAAAAATGGATCTATCGTTTGATATTTTGAAAAGCTTTTGCCGTTACATTTTGTCCAACGCCGTGCCGAAAAAAATTCGCAGCTTTTGTCCCGTGCGTGTATTTTCGATACACAAGTCGTTCGTGACATGAAAGTTCGGCTCGTGCTTGCTTTTTGACGTGGAACGACCCGTAACCTTCCGAGACCGTGGATTTCGACAACCGCACGGCCCCTTTCGGGTCACGGACGTTAGCGATCGTATGACCCATTAGGCCCAGGGGGTTCCATAGTAATAACCTTTTTAGATCATACCATTGTTACGGAACAGCGAGCTTAGCTGGGAAATGCCGTTATATACTAAATCGCGTGCCCCTTTAGTTACAGCATTAAGTTTCGCCACCAATGATAAATTATTGCTCGAATGTTGTTCAGATTTGTATGTACGCGATCTATGATTGTAACAACATGTAGCGAATTCTGCAGAAAGCAATTATTTCAGAATTAATAGAAAATTTTAACGAAGTTTAGAATGCGCTCACAAACTTCATTCCTAATAGGTTTTATTTAAATTTATTTTGAAGAGCTTAATTTCTGGCTTTTTATTGTATTACGCATTCCAATATCCAAATATTATTTCTATTATAACGTGAAAAATAAAGTTCGATAATCCTACTAATTGAAAGCATAAATCACAACTGAAACAATTAAATACCGTGTAAATTTGTATTCTGTGTCAGAATAGTATTCGATAGAAATCAGCGTGAACAAAAAATTCGCATCAACTTATTTTGTAGGCGAAATGGACGTCTCACTCAATGATCTTTAATTGAATTTCAAGGCCGGTCGAATTTAATTTGAGAATTTCAATCATTTTTACTTACTTTCAGCGTCACTCGATAAATCTGACATTTTTGTTTGGTGGCTTCGCTAATAGAAAAATGAATTCTTTTGTTTTGCGTCGGAGTCCAGGAGACAATCGCCATTGTAACTATTCGTTGTTTCGCGTAGCGAAATGGATTCATCGAAATGAAATACACTCGGGAAATCATGGTAGATTTTATTTTACGGTCGTCTCGTGCGTGATGAAATCGTTACTTCTGATTGTATTGGAATTAAGAGTAAATATTCATGTAACCCGGTCGTATAATTAATTATGAATGCATCTTGCTTTTATTTATTCGCATTTAAAAATACTTCATTCAATCTAGAACGATTTCTGTATTTAAGTATATTTTATAATTTATTTAAAAAAACTAATAACCAGTAACACAATATTAAATTTTATCTCGTGGCGTTTACATTATAATCTGATAACGTAACATTTTTTTTCTTCGCAATATGCGCATATATTCAAAAATTACAGCGACAGAGTAACGAAGCATATCTGCAAGACAAAAGTTTAATTTTTCCTTTTGATTGATTTTGTTTTCATTTGTCCCATGACAAGGGAATTGAGGATATTTAGCATACTCGGTGGTTTTAAAATATAATTGTAGGAAATGTTGATGCCGCAGCTGTGGTAAACGATCCCGTCGACATGCTGCCTGCGAGATTTGATTTCCGTCAATTATCCAAACTTTCGTGTATCATTATTCTTGACGTTATTAGATATTCCAAGTTTTTCCGTGGGATCGAGTCACGATCTTCGTTAATGCCACGATGGGAATGTATTGTAAAAATGTCGGGAAAAGCATCGCTTTCATGTTTCGCCGAAGCGATATTAGACTTTGATTTAATGTGAATTTGCGAATAATTGAAATATATATCGTTCTTTGTTAAATTTGCGAAACTCTCTTTTATAACAAGAGACACGTTATTTTATCCTTCACAAAGAATAAATAATAAATTACAAAGCAATTTTCAAAACGTTATTGCGAAAGTAGGATTTATTCTAATTCCAGCGTTTTAA
Source organism: Temnothorax nylanderi (assembly GCF_030848795.1). Taxonomy (NCBI): domain Eukaryota; kingdom Metazoa; phylum Arthropoda; class Insecta; order Hymenoptera; family Formicidae; genus Temnothorax; species Temnothorax nylanderi. The sequence goes on along the minus strand of NW_027249154.1, from coordinate 644,875 downwards.
TATATCAATTTCCGAGGAATTACATTTTCTTCCTTAATTAATTTGTTACAAAGAGATAGAGTGTCAGCTGTGCCCTTGAAAAGATATATTGCAAAGATATTGGAGGATGCATTGAAGTAAAGATGTCTAGAAAGACGATTGTTTTCACATTTCGCTGAAATAACATTTAAACATTTCCTTTTTAACATTATTCTTTTTATTACTGAAACGGATTGTCTTTCGACATAATCTACGATTCATTCAGGGGAAGTTTTATTCCGTCCGTGAAAAGAATGAAGCAACAACATGAAGCGAATAATGAATATTTAAAGCAGACGATTTTGAAATTATGCAACAAAAATTTATTTTAATTTTAAAGCTTAACTTTAATTCGTGATTATATCTATTTATATTAAGTATATTTTATCTTGAAGATTTCGTGATATTTCTTTACAAATAGCGTGTCATATGATCCTATGGTAGGATCATTAGAGAGAATCACGATAAGAGAGGGCGACTTTGAGATATTACACAATATCCATTTGCTCGGAATAACTGTATAATCTGTGACGAATAAAAAGGACGTAGGGAGCTTGTCTCGTTAGCTTCTGAAGATGTGGTGGATATCTTTCGATCTGTCTACATATGTAAATTGCGTAATTGGATATTGCAGAAAATAAAGCGGGGAACACATCTTCTTGGAAATCATTCGCACAAATCTCGAGATTTGTTATTTTTACATCATATTTGCAAGTAGAATATAATCTTTCACTTTGAAAAAATTCATTAAAAGTATTTTCATTTGTTGCATCGATCAAACTTGAAATATCTATATTTTGTTACATATATCTTGTATAAAAAAACGGAATTTTTTTATTATTGCTCACAGAGAGTAATTGAATTGATCACATTGTTCACGATGTTTTGCGTATTGCAGAGAAACCCAGTAATTTCAAAGGTATGCACGTTTATTACTATATAGATATGTATCGCAGCAAGATGCAATTTCGATGTAAATGTATATGTCGAGTGTTGCACAGCAATTAATTAAGCAAATATTTGCAAATACTTCAATACTTGTGTAGAATTTTTACTCAAATATATTTTCGAAAATATATAACGTACAGTAAAAATACACAATTGTACATATCAGATTCTAAGAACGTAATAAACAATGATTGTCTATTTGCTTGTCAATATTACTCATCTTATTGTTAGTTGAATCTAACAAAGGATACATTTCTGCGAGTCTTCAAATAAATGATTTAACGAAGGGCAAGATATCGCTAGCAAGAGTCTTTCTAACGATAACTAACATATTTGATTCTATTTTTGTACTTTCTTTATAGACAAGCGCATACGTACAATACTAACGAAAATAGTCCAGCGTGGAAACTCTGATACATTTGCTCCGCTTTATTTTTGTACCTTTGTCTGATTTTAAACGTAACGGTAGCTATCGTGCAGAACGGAATACACATGTGCGCAACGTTAACGAGCAAGCGATTTAACGATAACCAAGCCCACGGTTTTCTACATTCCGTTTTACTCTGCTATGTGGAGTAATGGTGATTAATGACAGTGATTGCATAATCGATAAGCGATACACAGTTATAAAGTATATCGCAGTGTATCGCGATTATATATTAAATATATTCAATTTTCTACACGTACAGGCACACACAATGCCGCGTTAAAATTTTAGTCTGATTCAAACAACTGTGTATCATTACTGTACGAGTATTATGGTTGACATTCGTAATCTGCAAACTTATCAAAGTTAAGCTGGTTCAGCTTGTCGACCATTATAGGACGTCGAAATCCAGCGGATTGATATTGTACACGGGCAGGCGGGTGAAACGCGATAATTATTACAGCGTGCCAAAACCCGGTAGCTCACTCGAAGTTGAGGTATTGTTCGCACAATGACGTTACATGCATCCTGTGTACGTAAACGCAATAACGCACGTCGATGGCTTACGCCAACTGTATTTATCGTACGACTGCATGGTCAAACCGACGTTATGCCAAACGTATTATATTACGGCGTCTAATAACGAAAGCCAATACGTTTTATATACAAGGTGTCTCATAATTCGCGGATTATCTCTCCTAGACAATTAAACTAAATCAAAAAATTTTAAAATAATTTTTGCAATAATTAATGAAATAATAATTAATAAAGATTCGCGAATAAGCGTGTATTCGCGCGATTCAGCGACAAGAAACAGCCTGTTACGCATTACTTGTGATTGCTAGACGTACTCTCCTCCCAATGCCTCATTCGCCTCGCGCGAATAGCAACCGTAATTGTCGTGTGATGCTGTGTCTTTTCGTCAAATCACACAGATGCACGCTAATTCACTGATTTTTATTATCTCATTAATTATTGCAAAAATCGCAAAATAATACAGGCCTCTTCGATTCAGTTTAACCCATTCTAATTATCCGCGAATTTTGAGATACTCTGTATATTCTGTAGGTATATATATTATATATCCAATATTTCTCACCTTGTTATTTCAATGTAATCACAATTTTGAAGATAAGAGTCGCGAGAAATTTTTGTATGTCTTCAAGTCAGTTTTGAAAAAGACATAACGTCTTTCAGAAATAAGATTGTTGCGGCAGCTCCTGTCCCACGTTGTTGATTAGATGAGGTTCTGTCATCATCATGGTACGCTTCCGTCGTCTGAAGCTGTCGTCGAGGCAAATGCAATTTTGCCGGAGCTCCAAGAACCTTGAAGACTCCCGGAGAATGGATATAAAGAATAACATGATGATCCTTAAAATTTTCGGAAAAGGAATTTATTCTTTCCTCTGTAATTTATATATAAAATCGCGATATTTAATCGAGTATTCTTATGACAGATGGATACGATCTACAACTGCAATTTGCATGACCGTATATGTTCGTGTTGTAACAAACATTAATGAATACACGTAGAGACGTGTATAAATATTCTGAGAAAGTTGAAAGGAAACATCTCTGGCAACGATTATCACAAAATTATCACAAATGAAAAATTGGTTTTATACTAGTTTTAATTATTATTTAACATATTTACGTATACACACAAAAGAATACATGCAATTATAAATTTGCAAAAAATTTTGCTGATAAATTTATATAAGACGTAAAGGGGGGGGGGAAAGATATGTAATAAAGATATAAAAATACGAGCATGCATTTTACATGTTCTCGACAAAATACAAAAACAGGCAACAGGAAAATAATTTTGCATTAATTTAAATAACATGACAAGTAGTATATGTTGAGGGGATGAAAGATTGCCGGAATGGCTATATAAGCACTATATTTCTCAAAAAATTGTTTATTGATGAACAGAGTTTCAAGTGACAAAATTAATAGCATTGCAATTTATGAATATTTACGATATAGAATATGAATGAATTTTTCGTATATTAAATGCAAATAAATATTAATTACGAGAGCAATATTTTCTGCAATTTTTAATATTTTCCACACTCACAACTTTTCTATATCAGTATTAAATATATCGCAATTTTCAATACTTTGTTCTTTCTGCTTGCAGAAACAGCAACGTGTCGGGCGAGAGATCGCCATTTGAAGGTTCTTGCTGCAGCGGGCAAGGCGCTAGCAGCGAGAGCGACGGCGAGGAAAGTATTTCAAAGTACAGGGTTGTCTTGCTGGGAGATTCCGGAGTGGGAAAGACCGCTTTGGTCTCGCAATTCATGACGAGCGAGTATATCAACACGTACGACGCTAGTCTAGGTAAGTCTGTGCACCCTCGCACGACCAACAATGCCGCGACATATCCTTTAACAAAACGTGTGGGAACTAAGATTAGTTTCCATTAAAAGGATAGATTATTCCACATCTTTGGTATGGAATTCTACATTACGACACTTGTCATAATTCCATACGCAGTGTGTCACAGAAGTACGGCTACGCATTGGAATAATTTTAAAGGGTTCTTCTTTTTTCTCTTGTCTTTTGCTAGTCTTCTAATTTTTTGCTTTCTTTTCTTTAGTTGATTCCTTCCTTTTTAATTTTTTTTACTAGTTACTGAGGAAAATTGGGCAGGGAATGTAGAAGCACTCTGTATATATATTTTTTTTTCTAAAGAAAATTTATTCAGAAGTTCCACTTTTCGCCGATAATAATGTCACTTGATAGATCCTATTTTCTCTTGATGTTCACCGATCCGTATTTATGCTCTTTGTATGCAGAGACTTTGTTGCGCGATAATATTAGCGATCAAATGAGACTTGCGATTTAATTAAATTTCTCTGAATTAATTAATTAACTTTTAATTAAAAGTTACGCGTTCACACAAAGGCATATGGCGTAACCAACGATTCTCGCTCGTGAATTTCGTAAAGTGCAGATATACGCCTATTTTTCTAAAGGAGAATTAATAATAAAACGGAATGTACGTATGTGGGGAGAAAAATCCATTTTATTCGTTTTACATTTTTGCCGGTCACGCGGCTTTGAAACGTAGGTGCACTTCATGAAGAGGACGATTCTGTATCTCCGCGCAATTGCGGCCGGCGCGGCGCACGTTGCAATGCTTCCTGCAATCGTTTCGAGCACGAGCCAGGGTTTTACAAGCGCGCTACCCGAGTACATATATTTGTTCTTTTATGTGATCGCAGACGGTCACACACGTGCACGAACGCCACGTGCAAAAACGTACAGCATGCGATGTACCGAGAGGAAAGTTTGCGACTCGGTTTGTGAGGATATATTCTTTTCGTATCCAACCTTTTCTCACACCACCGTGATATACATTACTTAAGAATCCTACGTTATATACAAATCACTGTTGAGTTTTCTTCGTAAATTATTTAATTTATGTATTTATATATTTTTCTACTTTATTTAGAGCTAATTTGTTAAAAATGAATGTTTCTTTAATTCAATTTTAACAATATATAATATATTATACATACAACATATAAGATATGTATATACAAGATATTTCAAAACATGTAAGCGTAATTTCAAGCTTGAATTGGGGGCACAAAAATAATAAATTTCGTATAAACGTTACAGTTTTGTATTTCAATAAATCTCGTTATAAGCTGAGGTAGAGTATTTCATTCAGCTGTTTATTATCAATATCTCGTATATGATCTTACTAACCTTAGTAACTGTTTGTAAATATTTCAATGTTACGTTAACTTAGTTTGAAACGAGACTTATCGAAATACAAAACTGCCTGTAGCTCGGAAACAAATTTAAATAGGACAAATGAGATATTTTTATTCCCCAATTTATCCCTGAAATTATGTCCGCATGTTTTGAAATATTCTGGTATATGTATAATAGACTTCTGCTTTTCTCTTATGTTTGAAACTTTTAACAAAAACATCAGATTTAATGTCTACTTCTTTACAATTTATTTTAAAATACTAAATACTAAAAAAATTGTTGTAATTAAAAGAAGATAGATTAATCCTTATCTTTAATTTATCAGAAAACATTTTTTCCAAGATGAAAAATTAGCTTTATCTTTAATTCAACGTTTACTTAGCAGAAATCGCGTATTCAGTTGCATTCACTATTGCATTCACTATTTCGTCTAAAGTAAATTTACACAACCTCTTCTACCAAACAGCGTTTTCTCTCTTATGTTCATCTATCTTCTATTCTACGCTCGAAATACCTCAAATATTCTGTCATAAATGAATTCAATTCACAATGCCACTTGGAAGGGAAAAAGGGAAGAAAAAATGACAGGCAGTGATGGATATACTTTCTCGAGGTAAAGAGGATGTTATAAAGGGGAAAACAGAATATACTAACGTATGTATACTATATACCAAAATGGCCAAAAATTTGTCAGGATCTGACTTTTATGATTATACGACGAACATCCCAATGAAAGGACTTTAACCTTTAGAGGCCGGGAAAAGGACTTGAAGACTTTTTTTTTTTTTTTTAACTATTTTTCCCTTATTCAACACACAAATTTTGCCTGAAAACATCAAATAGCTTGTGTTTTTTGGGTGGTCGATATTTCGACCACCCCCGGCCTCTAAAGGTTAATGTAAAAAACAAATGCAAGCGTTATAATATATCGCGCGAAGTTTTTAATTCGGTTTTTAGCAAACTAAAAATCAATGAATCAGAATATTCTTGTGAAACTGCAACAGCGAATTTTTTCATAGCGTTTTTATTGCGGCGTCACAGAACACTGGTTTTTAACATTTATTTATTTTGCAACCCGTTCATACACATAGCTGTTCTGTTATTTTTTATCATTCCGCATGTGCCATAGTTTTTAATTTATTTATAAATTAAGGTCACGTAAATAAAAAGCGCATCAGCCGCTCAAAAATCATTTCTATTTATGGACGGAAATATTTATTAATTTTTTTCACATAGTTTTGACTTGTGTTTTGCGAAATAGACACCTATTATTGAAAATTATTTTATATATTACAGATAGAAGTTGGTAACAAATTCTAAAATACAACTTTAATATGTCTTAATCATATTTCTTATACAAAATTTTTTAATGTTGTAATATATTAATTTTGGGTTATATATTAGCAATATTTTTTTTGATTGATTATTTTAAAGAGGATATATTTTTTCATATATCGCGTTTGATCAACAAATGAGTTTTTAATTATTCAGGGATGTGCAAGTATTTCGAAATACTCGATACGTTAATGCTGCTTGATTGATACAAGAGTCTATTATGTTTCGGATTACGCGAATAATTTTTAGATCTCTCAGAAGTGACGAACGCGCGCATTTGTAAATGTAAGACCATAGTTTGATATCGTTACTAATGTCCAAACTTGTGCACGACAAATTACAGAGTTTGTACATTGCATTAGCCACTGAGTTAACTTAACATTTCTCCTTAAAATTTAGCTTGCTAGTTCAAGTTTATATTCAATTGCATCATGCTCTCTGTGCATAGATATGTGATGTACGTTCTCTTTTTCCTTTTTGAATATTTGTAGTTAGGTAATTATTTTAGAAAATTTTTATATCGAAAACGAGACTGTGTGTTGTAACCTTACAATATATTGAAAAATTAGATAAGATTTGATGAATAAAAAGTAATTTTTTTAAAGTAATCAGATAATTTTAACTGAATAAGAAAAGTATTTGAACATCAATATTAATTACTATTATTGATTAATGAAGCATATCTAATTCAGAGATATCGAATTAGCTTAACATTAACTCACGAGTATTTGCATTACAAAACAAGCATGTATTACCGTATGATGAATAATAATGTACTCTTAAATACATATTTATGCACATGCTCAAAGATTGAGAGTGAGTGTGTAATGTTTATGGATGGAGTATTTACAGGCCGTAAATACTTACGAGTTTAACAATATTCAACAACATTTAGCACAGACTTTCGCCTTTGTATTGCAGACGACGAGTTCGGCGAGAAAACCGTTTCCATTTTGTTAGATAGCGAGGAATCAGAAATGATCTTCATTGACCATCCACATGTGGAAATGAGCGTAAGTATTGAATTTCCTGGAATATTGTACAGACAATAATGATTAGTGATTATGTTATATATGAATTTATTAAATTAAGTTACGTAATAAAGTTACGTAATTAAGTTATGTAATAAAGTGCAGGACCTGAGATGCACGCATAATACATGAATTTAGCGAGCTTTATGCAGCTTATAAGGATCTTATACGCCATTGTATTTCTCACAATTTTAATTTTGAATAAACATTGGTTACCGGTATATTAAACTATATCTATGGTCTTAATAGTTTAATGGCTATTTTAGACATTCCCTTCGTGTAACATAAAATATTTTTATCGGATCGGTAAGTTGTATAGTTCGTCTGACATGATAAATTTGTTTATAAATGCGAATGTAGAAAGACATTTGAAGATTTTCATCATGTAAATGCTAATTTTGAGCATGTTTTATTATTTGCATTTCCATCCTTTTTATCCATTTCTTTTTTTTTTAATTATCAATTTTATTTGTGCACTATTTTATATATAAACTGACAATATTAAATTAAGTATGTATGTACGTGGAAAAATATAATTGCAAAGTAATTTTTGTTTTAGATTCCTTTTCTTGGTTTTAGTCTCAAACTTGAAATTTATCACATACAGATTTTTAAAATAATTTTCGTTATAATATAATTTCAATATTATTCCTTTATATCACAATTAAATTTAGGATTAGATACGTAATATCTCTGCGTCATTATCATACTCATATGTGTGCAAATCAAAGCTGCTATAATTATGTACATTGGTGAAAGCTATTTTGCTGTTCGCGACAGGATATTTTAATTATTCCTTGTATTATCGCGACAATGTAATTGTTACCCGATAATTACAATGAGTCTAAATATCGCTGGAAGCTATCACGAAGAATTCAGAAAAACGGAAAGGATGGAGAATAATATAAAATATGCTACAGTCCTGTACTTTATTCAAAGAAACTCATAGAAGAAATTGCAAGCAATTTGAGACAAAAGAAGTGCTCGCTAATTGCTTTCAAAGAGCAATTTAGTGTTGTTAATTTCTGATCTGTTGATGACCCACGCAATTGAATATGAAATTAATAACGAACTTGGATAATTTACATTCAAAGTATACGTGAGATAAAACTTCCCAAAAAATTATGTTTCTATTCATGAGTTGTTATAATTTCCATGTACAATATATACATATATTAAGTGATTAAAATGATGTTGAAGAATCATCGTTCCCTTTATATAATAGCGTTATATCAAGTTGTTAAAACTTTTTTAAAGAAATTTGTTGTTAATAATTATATTTTTATTATATTGCTATTTTTTTTACATCATAATGCTATCAATAAATATACTTCTATAAAGCTAACTATAAGCGCACGTCTATAAATACGTATCAATATTCAGTTTTAAACGGGATTAGCTTTATCGCGAAGTTTGCAGTCATAGAAGTGAGTAAAATCCATTTTGAAAGATCCTTCGACATCCAGTTTACGTTAAATCGACTTTCTTAATCTGAAATCTGAACCACTCGGCACTCACGGGATTTGTTGAACTACTTGACTAGGTCTGCTCAGCGTGCGATAATGCGAATTTCGTGTACCAAGCCGTAGAAGCAGTCGACGAGAATTGTAACTTAATATCGCATTTATAAAATTTGCTAAGTTACTTGTATCCGCACAATTTGCTGTTTTTGCAAAGAATACGCACGATACGAATATTGTAAGTAGCAATATTGAGAAGAACATTCGAAGATAGTTTTTAATAGCTAATTAAATTGTCGAAACGTTACCTACTATGGGAATTATAAATGACGTGCGAGAGTTTTAGATTACTTTAAAGTTCCTCCCCACAATTCACTGAACAGAATTTATCGTCGTTGCTTTATGTGTGTAATCAACAATCGCAATACTATTAAACTTATGTAAATTCTTCCACACTTAAAGCACTTTAGCATCGAGTTTGTTCTCCTGCCTACGAAGTCTGTAGTTGCAACTCATCGCACTATTTCTCGATTACGGAGTTTTATTCGGTCAAAGTTTTAACTCAGTCAGACTTTAAAGCCTCATACATCTTCTCGCTTTTTCATTCTTTCCTTGTCAAGAACTGGTGAATGTATTGTCAAAGTTATAATTATATTCATTTTCTTCAATATAATCGCAAATGTGTTCCAAATTATCTTACATCATGCGAACGACTAATTTAACTGACAACTTTTATTATTCGTGACGCAGCTAATATTCGATTATCAGTAATTCTTCTCTAGAAAAAGAACGTACAAAGAAAAAGAGAACACATTCGTGTAATTTTTATTATTTGTGACGCAGCTAGTATTTGATTATCAGAAATTCTCTAGGAAAATAATGTAAAAATAAAAAGAGAACACATTATGAATATATTTTATTCGTAAGTTTATAAAAGAAAATTACGAATGAAATTCTCCTTGTATTTATAAGCATTTAATATCAATCTATATAATTGTACGTGATTAAGTGCAAATAGAAAAACTTTTGGGAAACTCTTCAGGTTGAAAACTCTTTGTCGACGTACGAGCCACATGCCTGCATCGTGGTTTATTCGATCGTTTCACGTACAAGCTTCCAAGTGGCTGAGGAGATACTAAACTACTTGTGGCAAGAACATTACACTCAGGAGCATACGGTCATCGTCGTTGGCAACAAGTCTGATCTCGCTAGAAGCAGGATAATTTCGGCAAATGGTAAAACGATAGTACGAATAACAAAATAGCAGATAATATATGTAATTCATGCTGTTTCTATTTACTCTCCTATTTTTCACAATTTTTTGTCTACAGAATAAAAATTAAAAGTTTAGTGTCCATTAAATAACTTTTATACTTTAATAATTGCGCCAAATTTAAGCTCAAAATTATTTGTAATTAAAAATAATGCAAGTCGTTTTTTATTGCATTAATGCTAAATTTGTCCAATTAGATTTAGATCTTGAAGAAAGATTTTAAAATCGACCTTGTTAGTATTGTGCAGTACGATTTCGACTAATTTGAAATTGCAATCGTTGTTAAAGAGGGAAAGCATTTGGCCACGTCGCGCGAGTGCAAGTTCATCGAAACGTCTAGTGGGCTTAAGCACAATGTGGATGAGCTTCTGGTCGGCGTTCTGAAGCAAATCCGTCTAAGAGAGAGCCGCGAAAAGAAGCTTCGACGCCAGGGTAGCAAAAGCAAACTGAAAGAAGAGCACAATAGCAAAACCGTCTTGATTACTGCCAGAGAAATTCTTAACAAGATATGCCTGAACAACAACAAGAGCAAGAGCTGCGAAAACCTGCACAAACTGTGAAATGTGTTGCATTAATGGAAAGGGAAGGGGATGGCGGGGAAGAAATACGCGAGAGATCCCTTTTACACTCGAGAATCAATTCCCGACCATGCGGAAACATGACGGTAATCAAGATCGAGAAGCTAAGCGGCGCTTCGCCGCGAGGGTTTTGCATGACATTTTCATTATTTTTCTCATCCACGCGGATGTTACGGAGTCGCGCTAGCTCGCGGCTGAGACCTTTTTAACAGGGTCGTAACGATTTTACGATTCGCGCACTGATTACGCGTGCCGGCGTTCCGCTAAGGAGTGCGTTGTTACTACCTACGTATCCCATGTTCACCGCTCGTCATCCTGCGCGGACTTTTGTTCCCGTAGCAGCTCTGACATTACGCGATGTATCTCTATCATGCGGTAACGGAGCGTCAATCCGAACCGGTTTAAAATATTCGCAAGGTTTCGCTCTGGACGCTATTAATTAAAAAAATCTTTTTTAAGGCACACGTTTAAAACGTTTGCGAGGCTCGGAGTGTTGTTAATTATAAATTTTTTCTTAAACAGGCATTAAAGCGAGATAATGAATGCAAAAGAATAAAAAAATGTTCATTATATATCTTTTTTTCATTTTTTACATTACACGGAGGAGATTAAATTTAATAATATCAAGCAATTTTTGTGTTACTGCATTCATCAAGGAATATCATATTTTTTAATACTAAGAATTTATTTAATTACCGATATATTTAAAAAAATTATATTTATGTAATAATAAGAAAATTGTTGAATAATATTGTATTATTATTTTATATTTTTACTTTTATAATAAAATAATTAGATTTTTTTAGCAATAAACAAGCACAAGGTAGAATATTGACTATTCGATAACATTAGAGTCAATTTCTTTTCTCGTATTTAATATTACTTTTTTTAGTAGACAAGTCTATGTTTGTGTTTACCGAGAGAGAGTTAGTAAATTACAAATTAAAGTCTAAACCTCCGTAATGCCCGATCAACGTACTCCTTGAGAACGTGCCTCTGGAAAAAGGCCGCAGGTGGGTATACCTGATTAAAGGATTAAAAAGGTTCTCACGAACGGTTTAACCTTCGCCGTCTTCCGATGTTTCTTCATCATTTCCTCTTTTTACTCATTCAGCCGACAGTCCAGGAGATAGGCAAGAACGGATTAAGCACGAAATGAGTGCCGATCATCAATATATTATTATCGTGATTACAAATACAAGATGCAACATGCACGTGTGTGTGTGTGTGTGTGTGTGTGTGTGTGTGTGTGTTAGCGCGTGTATGTATGGTATGTATGTGCACGCGATCTTGAAATTAGAATTTAAGATTAACGATCTTAGACGGAATCTCTTTCGTTCACAAGCGCCGAGACAAATAGCGGCGCAAGTAAATTTGGCGCGCCGTCAGTCTGCAATGCAGCGATTTGATTATTTATTAGAGCCTAATGAGTCGCACGTGCGCTCGGTCCCACGCGTTACTCTCTACGATGCTTACCGCGCGCGGTGCTCCGATAATTGCGTTTCGCGAATAAAGCCGGCTTTGAACGACGTGATCCGCTGACTAAATATTTCTCAATATTCCAAAACAAAGCTTACAGCGCAGAACTGGCGAAATGATGAAAACTATTAATGCTCGACAAAATTGCTTTATTTCTAGAAAAAAAATGTTAATTCAGTTTGATTTAGACGGTATGATTAAGTAGCCGAATTTTTTAACTACCAGTTATGCAGGTCCCAATTTTGTTATTAAATTATCCCGTTTTATAAATGCGAAATAATTTGTAAGATATTCACGTAATAATATTGTGTGTATACGAGTAAAACATACAGAATATATACTTAAAATATTAATTAGCACGAACGTTTATCAAGTCGAGTATACTGAAATTCGTATTTAGTAAATATTTGGCAAATAAACGTATCATAATTAATGGCGTCAACGATCACCAGTATTCACGCAATTCTCTTGAGATATCTGCACGCGCGTTAATAGTCGAATATCATGGATCGCAAAAAAACAAAATACAGATAGAGAAATAAAATTCGACTTTAAGGTGATGCTGGAGCCGTCTGTTTTACCGGCATTTTTTTGTCGAAACGTAGCGTCGTTAATATTTGACAGAATTAAAAATCCTTCTCCAGAATTGCAGTACATACATTAATGATTCAGGGGAACTCCGATTTTATATAGAAAACGAGAAAAAATTACGGAAGTACAGATTTCCTTATCTACTTTTATCCCAATATGGCGTCTCGAGTTGCGGCGAGCTGTCAGCTCGTCACAAGATGTATTTCATATAAGAGATATACCATTGGTACGAACGCGAAAACAAGTTCCCCTGAATTGTACAACAATAAAAACATCGATAAACCCCCCAAATCAAGATTTGGAAGCGTAATATAAAAGTATAATTTCGATGTGTATCGTGCGTATGTGTGCGTGCAATGTAGCGTGCTATCCTTGTCTATATCTTTGTCTATATCTTTGTCTATACAAGGACAGATATAGTCGGTGAGCACTTCTTTATCGACGCTGATCGAGTTCGCCTGCGGCTCCAGCATCCTCTTAAATAACGGTAAACAATATAAGAACTATTTTATCTATTACTTCTAGCCAACTTAATCTTTAAATGTCTAATTCGACAATGTCTCGTTTACTGTTATTTGTACACGAATACTTAAATTATTAAGTCGAATTTGCATGAGCTTTATAATATTTGACTTAAAGTATATAGTTGTATTAGCGTTTTATAAAAAGAGGTAACAAATATTTATAAACGTATCCACAATTTCTACGTAAAAGTCGATCGTAATTGATCAATTAAGTCTGAAGGGATGAGGAGATAAAGTAAAAATCGCTTTTCGTCGTTGATAGCAATATTACGCGATTGTACGATATTTGATAACTTATTCAGCTAAATTATGTATAAATCATATATATTATATGTATATATACATACACATATATAGATATATATAAAATATATAATTCATTATATATAAAAAAATACTCACTGGACGCAGGATTCGTCCGATATATCGTGACGCTGGTCGTCTTTCACTTTATAAATTGTAACACTTTATAAATTGTAACCTATCGTGATACATGTCTCATAGAGAATAAAATACTGTTCGTTGTGTGATGGAACAATGTTAAAGGTCACACTTTCGCCGTATTATCTTCTAATTTACTGCTGTTACCAAAATTTTCATTCTCTGCCTGGATATACATTATAAATACGACTATGACCTAGATACGAACAGCTAACCGGAGTTCGTTAACGGAAGTTATATCATTGTTCATGTAACAAATCTAAATTCCTTACTCCTTACAGTTTGTTATTACACTAACTTTAGTTAGTATAGTCTTCGATTAGCATAAAGAAACCAAAATTTAAAAATTGATTAGGAAATCTTTTTCAGGAAAAATGTTTTAAAATTATCTTTTTTACATTACTATGCAACTTTATGTGCGACGTTTCTTCTACTCAATATATTTAAAGGAAAACTGAAGAAAAGAGAAAAAAACTGAAGTTTATATTACTTTTTATGTTATTTTTATATAATTTAATTATAATTGTTTTTATTAGTACAATTAGGCAGTTATTTGTAATTAATTAGTTTTTATGATGCTTTTGAATAGGAGAAATATCACTATCAGACAACAATATTAAATGTCTACTTGATTCCTGTAAAACATGTACATCTTCTATTGATTTATCTAACAGATATCTTTATTTATCTAACATTTATCGATCATTAATAACAACTAACTTTATTAATATTTAAAGATATATAAGAATTATCTTAAATTTATTATAATGAAATGAGAGTAAAGTCTTTATTGTCTTTAGGATTCTAAAGAATTGGTTCCTTCAATAGGATAAGTGCAGCAGCAAATAAGACTTTGTCTCACCGTCTCGAGTTTGAAAAATGTGACAACACATTTTTCTCGAGACATTTTACTATTATGATTCGCCATATAAATGCTATACTTCCAACCTGCAAAGAAATTCTATTTTAATTTATAAATTTTATATATATATTTGTTTTAGATTTATATATGTAAATAATATAAATTATGTAATATATGTTTTACATGTTTATATATATAAATTGTTTTAGTATAACCTTTTAACAGAGATTTGATTGTCTACACTCTAAAAATCTCTTGTTGAGTATAATTAAACATTGGAAAATTTATCTATTGGATTTCTTGTCATATATATAAAAATTTGTGGTTTGGAATGTTTCGTTAATAAAGTAATATATATATATCGGTCTCGGTTATTGAATATCGGTCTCGGTAATATCAATCCGATATCGCTTTTTATCTTCCTCTCAAGATAAATGCGTATTTTGACGTATAATTCCTATCGTTCGCCACGCTTGTTAATGGAAAACAATGCGTTCAAGTAGACGCGGCCTAAGGAATGTGTAAAGACATATCAGAGACCTAAGTGTCTCTGACAAACACTTAAATATATACATATACATATAAACGTCACAATTATCACCAGCGGACATATTATTTCGAGATAAGCGTATATCTACAACTGCGTAGCGATAACGTTATGCGTATCGAAGAGACGCAGTGTGAAATGGTATTACACACATATCGATCTACCTGGCTACTCCTATCAAGAGTCACGTTTCACGTTTGGAGTACGTTCAGAAGAAATTACAGTATAGGCGGATATATGTAACGAAATGCACTTTAAACTTCAGGTTTAGATGTTCTCTCTACCGCGTACGTTCTTCTTTTCTCGATTACTGTGGTCCTAGGCTCGTACATGTCGACTGATAATGAATGTGCATTTGTGATTGTCCATGTGAGAAACGGGTAGTTATTAGTTTGCATAGATAGTTTTTGAAATTTTGAGAACTATAAACTATTATATTTAACTAAGAACAAATCATTTTTAAAAATATTAAATTCTTTTCCAGCCTTTAACCCGGAAATAGTCACCTGGGATGATTTTTACATCCCAGCAGCGAGAAAATGAAGTTCAACACGATAGTTTTCTTTGATCGAGAATTCATGTCTATTTTTTTAATTTCTTCTTACTTTTTAAAGAAAATATTAAGTAAATATATATATATATACATAATGATCTCAAATACTAATAAATTGTAGAACAATCAACAATATGTAATTGATAATTGTGATTTGTATAATTGAGGTGTAAAAGACACTCTATCAAGTGATTACGCGTTTGCGCAAAAAATAACTAGATGATTATTTCCGGGTTAAAGCACATTTCCTTTACTTTTCCTTTATATTTATCAAAATTGAATCAATTTTTGCAGAAAATTATTCAATTATTTTTGAATACAGTATATGAGATATATGGTCTAAGTAAGTTTAATTCAAATTTCCATTTACTTACGGGATTTTGCATTTATACGATAGTTTTTTTGAGAGTGGATTAATCTTACGAATGGAAAACCACCTGTATAGTACAATACGTTAACGTGCACTGAGAGAGGGAAACTCGATTCCAATGATTTATGTATCGATGCAAAGGCAAAGGACGGTTTCCAGAGTTTTCAGTTATATTTTAACACATAATATGCAATCTTGCAAAATGTATCAATCTCTTATTCTTAAAGAAAGCCATGCAAGTGAAACAGACTAACAATATAAGTCGATTAATATAATATAAGTCGATAATATCGAAGTATATAGGTATATAATTTGTCACTTCACGAAATTATTATTATAACTGTAAACGTACCTCACAACGTCATGAATATCCCTGCCAAAGCTGGCCTATTTTTATAAATATGTATAGATATATATCCTTCTCTATCTTTGTCATAATCTTGTCTATCATCTGGTGCCGATTTTTACTATATAAGAGAATATTTCTATTAGAAAACTTCGAATATGTGCCGTACATTTTTTGTAATATGCCGATGAGTGCAGATATTTCTGAATGTGCTACTTGTTAATTTCTGAAGACATGGTTGTTAATTATGCTAAAGCGATAATTTATATGGACAATTTCGACAAACCTCAAGATCGTACGATTATTATAATATAATCGTTTTCTATTCTTCTTTATATATAGACATGAAAATTATTTTCTAAATATTCCTAATAAATATTCCTAAACTGTAGTATTTAATACACGGTCGTATAATTTTGTAGAAACTGTGCTTTTCTGTTGCAGTTGTTTTTATTATCTTTCCAAAAAATCCACACAAGATTTATAAAAAGAATATTAGTCCTTACCGCAAAGTTTTCTGCGTACCCTCGCGCGTCCATACGACAATCAAATTATTTTTCTATCGTTCGCGCTATACTATGTATCTGTAATTAGATTTAAATGTTTATGTCGAAATAAAAGCGATATGCGAGATATAGCTCTGGTTTTCTTTAAAATTTAATTTAGGTCTCGCGCTATTCTTTAAATCGTATACATATTCTACCGTTGTCATATTATATTTTATAAGTCGATTAATGTATAACTATATATATATACTCTTTTGTATAAAATATTAAAATAGATGTACAAGATAAAAAATCTATACATATTTATTCAATACTTATCGTGTTACATGGGAAATTATCTAGAAATTATTATTTAAAAATAATTATTTAAAAATAATTATTAGAAATACTATTACTAGAGAATTATTGAAAATACTAATACTAGAACTATTAGAAATTCTAATAATAAAATTATTATTTAGAAATACTATTTAAAGAAAAAAAAGTTTTTTTAATATATACGCATTTTTAAGCATTTCAAGATTATTATCTCTTAAAATATGCAATATTTTGTTATATATTAACGAAAAATAATTTTGTTTTATTACACGTGTAAATCGCTACACGATACTGCCCTCTACTATATTGATCCGCGGTTCGCCTATCACGAAGCCGGTAAAACAGAATGGCTTCTGTCAAAATGGCCGAGTGTTCGTGGAAGGTTAAATTCTGATCGCCGCGAAAAATCATCCGCGTGTGCGAATCCATCATTTAAAGCCCGCGAATAACGCGCGGGCCCATTTTCCCAAGGGCATGTTGTCACCCGGTATACGCACCTTATCCAAAAAGGACCTCGAAGCCGCGGGCAAAGATGAGAGAGTGAGTATTCCTCATCGTCGCATCGGTGCACAATACATCAAAGAATACGCAGCGTTCGAAAATGACGTCACGCTTGGCGGGAAACCTGACATATGTTTGAACTGTTGTTTCGCAGGAGGCGCTATTGGAACACGACAGTGATCTCGAGGAGATGTTGTTTAGGTAAAATAGAAAATTCTTTTCTGCTACAATTAATCGGCTACGGTTAATTAAAAAAAAATTCTGTAAAAATATTGCAAGCGCCAATTTTTGGAAAAATTTATACAGAGATTAATATAAAAACATTGTGTTTGATAAAATACCGAAATAATAAAAATTGTTATGACACTTTGACATTTGATATGAACTAGTTTTACATTTTAATATAAATTATCAGTTTACATATCTACTTTTGTAGATATGTATAGTTTACTTTATATTCGGCTCTTGCTATATTTTTCCGGAAATTCCCAACAAATCCATTGACGTGGAACATGTAATTACAGCCAACCCAGCACGTCCAGTGGAAATGAAAATGTTGATCACAAAATGGATAGGTGAGTGGTGATAAATTTTTTACGTTTTAAGAATTTGTGTATATATTAAAGTAATATTAATGTATTAAAGACACAGTATGTATTTTAATTTAAAACTTTCGGGCGGTTGTTATCTCTATATGTAATTTTAATCATATTTTATTTATTTATAAATTACTTTATTTATGATTTATACAAGTGTTTATTATAATTTATTTTATATTACATTTTTTACAACTAATATTATTCTATTATTCAAATGTTATTATATTTGTAGCTAAAATGCAATTTCGTTGAATTAGAATAAATTAATAAAATTAATCAAGTAGGACGATAATTGACTTGTCTATAGAACTATAGAAGTCAATTTATGGCCAAATACGAACGTGATTGAATTGTCGATAACACTAAGGTCTTCCTAAATTATTGGCTATAAATATTCATTTAGTAAGGTCGAAACCGGTTTCAATTACGCCAACAGAGGAATATTTTGTATGCACAAGGAACCAAACCAGAAATGGAAAAATGTAGTCACTATTATACATGCATCTACGCTTTAAGTTTATACTGGCCTTGAATTGAACTTTACATTTGTTGAATTAGTTTAATTATTTGGTAGGATATTATATGTAAATTGTCGCGTGCGGAATTATCGATGCAAGTAATTGATATTGGTTTAAACGTCTATATTTAAAGCGTCAAGCTGCAGATTCAGGAGGTGCAGGATGTGATGCGGGATAATGTCCAAAAAGTAATGGACCGCGGCGAGAGGCTGGAGGATTTACAGGAGGCGAGCGATCGTTTGAACATGGCCGGAAATGAGTTTAGAGAAACCGCAAAGAGAGCGCAACGGAGAGCGTGGCTGCAGAACGTGAAATCGAGGTTCATTATTATCAGCATCACCGTGACCATCGTACTTTTCATTGTTGGTAAGAAATCGTATTTATATAATACCTGATAACAGCACGATAAAACAGAACAAGTTATCTCTTTTTTCTCATACTTTTAAAGCTTCTTGTACTTCGGAATTTGCACATGTTTTTGCTCATTCATGTTTTGCCCTTTGGTTTTTCTTTTCTTTATGACATTTGTTAGCATAAGATAGTACAATATAAATATTAATGATTACTAATTAGAATAACTGATGATTTGTGGCTCGAAAACGAACGAGTATTTTTATAAAATAGATTGTAAATTTTTAAAAATAATTTATGAGATGTTTGTTTCTCACAAATTTGAATCCAAATTTAGATTTTTAAAACTATATTTTGTAATTTTAATTTTATAATATAACTTTTTATAATACGAATTTTTATCACAGTTTTAAGAATTTCTTAGAATTAGTTAAAAGAATTTATTTTATTCATTTTCAAGCAAAAAATTTTATTTTTTATTTTATCTCGTTCCATTTCGTACTATTTACTCGTTCCATTTAGTACTATTCAATTTTTTTTACTACGACATATATTTGACACAACTCCATTTAAATTTAAATGACGCTGTTACTTATGTATTTAAACCAGGGTCTCGAAGTGTCAGTGTCAAATTAACGTAAAATTAATCAGCTTTTGGAGTGTTATCTAGTTAGATTAGCGCGTGTCGGTTTCAGTTCTGGACATCATGGTACTTTACCTGGTTCTAAGATAGCAAGCATGATGTTCCGAGTCTCGATCATTCAAATTAAGGTACATGATCTTTCACATTTTCCTTGAACGCTGCGCAGTAATGTTTATGTTCAAAAACCACAATAGCCGCGGGTTTTAGAAGTCATTAAAATTTATTTTTATTGTACTGCTCAGTACTCTTCTGCACTTTGCAATTTTTTTGCGCGTATTTATTAAATCTTCCTGTTTTCACTCGCTTCTTTTTACTTACACATTGTCTGCGTTGATAGCTGTATTTCCATCACATAATCATCATTAATATATTTACGATGCAAAAAATAACGGCAATATCTTTTTCTTTCTTTTCAGTATCCATCGTTGTGAAATACACCTGACTGAGAGACTACCAATATACATGTTGCACATGTTGTACATTGAGACCTTCTTTTCACGAACCAATTATAAGTATTGTAGTTATATAAGTTTTTCTGTATAAATATATCTCTTCTATTATTTTTGTGTAAACATGTGTCGTTTCTGTACATTTTGTCACCATAAAACTTGTACTACTGCCTATGTTTATCTTATGCAAACAAATGATTAAAATTAAGATGATGATATGTTGCTCACAAGTTTATTCTTTGTGTCAGTAATTTTGAATTAAAATGTATATATATAATTTTTAACATTCTTATTAGATTCTTATAGATATAATAAAATTATGTCTTCTGTCTTATTTGCTTTTCTTTTTTGCTTAAGACAAGTGTTTTCTTTGAATAAAAATTTTTAATGCGTAACATAATTTTGCGTATATTTTTCGGCATTAATAGATTAATTGTACAATCTGATCGATATCGAATTGCAATGGAAATTGTAGAATGATATAAGTGTCGGTAATCTTTCCATATTGTATTTATCGAGAAACAAACAGGCATACTTCACGTACGCGTAAGTTCCAGCAAGCTTGTATATTTTTTTATTTGTATGATTTATTATAATGTAATAATTTTACATACACATTTTATAATACACAAAGCAGAGCTTATACATGCTTAAATATTAACGTGACGTATTACGTAAATAAGACTGATATCTACCTTATGGCTTGCGTCTTTATACAAAGAAATAATACATATATAATCGTGAATGTAATGACGTAAATGTAATGACGTGTTCGTACGTGTCTTTCACTTACTGCTTTCTATCAGTTGAAATAAAACGCAGTGACTTTTCCAGAATTCACGTTGTTTGAGATAACAGTTATAATATTGCGCATGAGTTATTTTTTATTTATAGTTTATGTAACTTTTATATGCTCTTAATATCAATAAATTTTTATCAAATTATCAAAAATTTAATATCAAATATTTATTCTTTCCTTATTTATTTATCTTTTTGAAGAAAAACAGTGGTATAGAATTCAAGGTTTAATACTTATCTTTCTAAAATCAAGTTTAATAATCAAACTTTTTGTATTAACATCATTTTGTATTAAAATAGGATGTCGAATAAATATGGATATATTAATATAAAGAAAAATACTTCACTCGGAATTAAAAGCTTACAATTTCGCAACGGAAAGCGATCATTTTATAGAGCAATTTTATACGTGACAAGCTTTATATAGTGTGACCTATAAATTGCGATAGGCGTGCGAGACGACCCATGGTCCGTTGAAAATAACTGATTTGCTCATCGTGACCACTGTTTACGCCAAATGAATCGCAGTGACGAGCATTCTCCTGTCATATCAGCAATACGATACGCACGTTTTAATTAATCATCTTCCTCTGAATTTATCGAAGAGTACTCAGCCGTCAAAACTTGTATTAAATGAGAACAAAATGTTTTCAATGTTCCTGATCTACCATTCATTATTTTTATTATTTGTTCATTTATCGTGCCTAGATATATTTTGTCAGTAACTACAGATACATTTATTGAATATCTTAATGTTGCCGATTGATGCTGATCAGCAAAATATATTAAATATATTATCAATTATTAGTTTACGATGCGTAAAATTCCTATTTCTTTCTTTTAAGCTATACAGAAAGAATAGATAAACGATTTTATGTTACTTTGATCCTGTGACATGTTGTAATAGTACAATCCTGTTATTAAAATGTGAGTAATTAAAAAAATTATTTATTTTATTAGAATTATTTGAAGAGAATTCAAAGTGTAACCAGATTGTAAGATCGAATCTACTGCAATTCTACATTTATCCTCCTTTTTGTAGCACGCGCCTTCTCTGAGTCAATTTTGCCGAGACTGCCGAGACCTTTTGCGCATGTGTTGTCCATTGCAGCGTGTAATATCAGCTTTATCACTCCCACCGCCTCAAAGTAGCTCCACAGGATGGCTGGTGGATTCACGATGACTACGTTTAGGTCTGTCCACATGTTGGACGTGGGGGATACACGGATAGTGCAATATATGCCGGAGTCGTCCTTCAATTCCGTTTCAGTCATACGGCAACGTTTGCGTTTATCAGTTCTCAACCGGTTTACACAGTATATTTACGACCGGCGTTTGTGACTAACGCGACTAACCGGTGGCTGCCGACGCCATTTCTGGGTCGCACGCTCGATTAATTATTCCAAGTTCTAGGACGAGGAAACGTACGGAAAATGATAACAACAGATCTCCACCCGGTCGTTATCACCGTGCTGAGCCTGCTGCTCGGTGGCTTTCTCCTCACTGGAAGTCGCCGGCACTTCCTCTACGTGCTCTATAAGACGTTGCCAAGAGATATTTTGTGAGTATCAATAAATGTGAGAAAATGCGTGTGGGTGTATGTGTGTGTGAGCGGAAGGAAATAGGTTCAAATGTTCTTCTTAGCAGATAAACCTGAGTTAACGTTAAACGAACCTGAATATGTCGCTGTCGTATCTCTTTAAATGCAGTTTAAAATAGAGAGCAAATTAGAAAAAAAGTAAACCTCCGGAAATATATTTTATATTTCCGTAATCTAATTATTTTTATCAATAATTTTATATTTTACAAAAATTTGTTCTATGTTAAATCTGACTTAATAAAGTGTAAAGTGGCGATTATTATTAAGCTCTTTGTTGCTCCAAGATGTTCATTACATTTATGATTGAATACAATTGAAAAATTACAAATACATTTCTTTTCTAGTATATGATATATATCGTTCTATTTATATATTTATTAATACCCATAAATTTAACTTTTTGACATAGTAATTGTTGCAAATTATTTAATAGGCAATAAATGAAATATTAACGGAAAAAGCGCCGAATATATTTTATCGCGTATATAGCGGTATATTTAAAGCTTGCAGTAATAGAAGCACTTTCGTGCTTTATGTTATGTTATGGATTAATAATTTGCGTTCAATGCCCGAGTTGCACGATTGACCGTCGCATTCGCTTCAATGCTCCGTTTGCCGTTGGAATGCACTGCGCGTGTTGGCTAATGAAGTCTACAAGAACTCTCGATGCATCTTTCTTTTATTACATTGTGACTTCCTATTGAAATAATCATCTTGTTGCCATAATTTAATTTATTTTAAATTTTGTTGTTAATGTTTTAATTATTTGTCAGATTAACTTTTCATTTTTATATTTTTAGACAATGTGTTCGACCTTTGTCACAGGCTTTTATCTCATAAACACTCGTTTGCGCTTGTTCTGCTCCATTACCCTACTATATGATTTTAATCACCGGGATACATTGTAATTATTATTTTATTATTCTTTTTCATTACTCTCTCCTTTTTCATTACCTAATTATGTATATATTACCTAAGTATGTATTATCCTCTATTCTATTTTTACATTATATCTTAATTGCTGTAGAAGACTAACTAAAGTCGAAACATACAATGTTTTTCATCTTATTTTTGTAAATATTTGTCTTTTAAATTTGTATTTTAAACTAACACTTTATTATGTTCGTTACTGGCCGTTGATCTTTTCTCTTAAGTTCAACCTGTTTGTTTGTTTCATTCCTTGTTGAGAAAAATTCTTATGACCTTTCAGAATTTTTTATATTTAAAATTTTTTAAGATTTTTAAACAATTTACGTATGTAAATAATTCTAGAAAAGATGTAGACTTTCTCAGAATCTCTGATGGGTAGTGTGATTCAATTTGTATACAAAAATCTGAGACACTTTTTAAAAAGTTATCAAACTTATATAGAACTTCTAAAAAATTATATAAAGAATCCTAAAAAAAATTTGTTTCAGGATTATTAGTGTTACAACTATTAGTTGAACTATTATTGACATTTTACATATACTAAAGAAAAGAGAAATGAGATTTAAATTACTTAAAGTGTTTATAATTGCTTACTTTCACACACACACACACACACACACACACACACACACACACATTATTGTAAAGATTTCTATACTTATTTGGTGTCGCAATTTTATATTGTTAAAAAAAGTACATTTTTTATTTTAAAGACCAAGAAAACTTTTAATTTCAAGAAACCTAAACAATATAATATATAGTAATATATGCAATAATAATAAATTAATGTAATATTTCTCAGTTTTATATGGTATTTCAATAATATTCCTTTAAAACAGCACGATTACAATTTTGAAACATTATCTGTATCAAAAGAAATATATCTTTTATTTTTAGATAATATAGATGAGATAATGATATAGCGAGTACTGTAATGATATAACGAGGATTTTTGCTCGGCATATATAATGTATATTAATAAATCTTATTTTTTGTTTTTGTAGATGCTACTTACAATTAGATTACGTATAATTTAAGTAGAGGTTAAATTCACATTCATATTATTCTCGTGTGCGCAAGAAAAGTATTTGTAGCTTGGACCTTATCCAAAGTGTTAAAAGAAGGAAATAAATAATTTCTTGCTTTACAAGATACTAATTTATTTTATCTCATAATTTTTTGTTTCAAAAATTTTATTATAATACGCATTTAAAATTCAGATCTTTAATTTTTTATCCTTTGATTGTTAATTAATAATTTATTGCTAATTCAGAGTTCTTACATTGTTGATTAGTATTTCTTATAGCGAATTCAATTGGTACGCACTGTATATTAAAGCCGTTATACGCTGATTATAATCTGAGTGTAAAGTAAATGTAAATATCTCGATCAATGATAAGATATTTTACCAAACAACACAATGAAGTGTACTGAGGGGATTTCGTGATTTAACCCGTTTATATTAAACACACATCTTTACATCGATTTGTATACGACGACTAAGACGACTTTAATGTGCATCAGTGCACGTACTGAGTGCGCACTAGTGCGTCCAACTGAATTCGCTGTTAGTTCATAATCCAATGCAATGATACGATTAATAATAAACTTTAATCAACTTAGAAATGTTTGCATGCAACGCGAGCATCAAATATGTAGAATAATTAATTTCAATATACCTTTCTTGTATAATTTTTTGATTATTCTTATTGTTTTATAATCTTTCGTTATAAAATCTATTCATATGTGCTTTATATTTTGCTAGCCTTATCCCTAGCGACTTAATCTTCCATGTTGTATACAAAGTTCGAGATATCTATTAAGTCAAAATACTTGAAATTTGAGTATATTGAATTTTAATACATTTATGACAGAAGTAGTTTATTCGCATGTGTAAGATTGCGTGTAATAATATAGTCACTATATTAAGATTCAATATACTCAAACTTCAAGTGTTTTGACTTTTATATAATATCTTTAGAAAATTTCAAACCGGTAAATCTCATATGACAGAAATATGCATGAATAGAATTTTGTTGTATAAATCAAAACATAGTTGCATTAATTTCAAACAGTTATATAATCTTTACTACAGTGACATTATTAATCGAGAAATGTTTTCCTTCAACAACAATGACTGTTCTTTATATACGTTTTATATATATATATGGACTTTGCGTCTCAAATCAGAAAGATATTAGTGTATATATATATGTGTGTGTGTATGTGTGTATGTGTGTGTGAAACATATAAAAAGATTACAATAAAATAAGATATAATATTAATCGTATTATTCTGTTTTTCTCGTTCTTAAATTACTTTTTGCACGAATAAGTGGACGAAATTTTAATAGCGATAATTATTGTGTACACAATATGCATATGGAATAACCAGTCTCAAATTGCTTTGGTCTGAATGATGTATATTTTATGTATTACGTCAGTCGCGCAAAATATTATTACGTGTCAACTAGTGCAAAGATCGCATTACGAAAGCCATGCGCGCATATTATTTGTAATGATATTGAAAGCTATCAAGATTTACAAAAGCATTAACGCTCTCGTGTTGGAAGAAATAAATAATTTCTGTTTATCGCTCTGTTCAAATTGTAAACATACTGAATACACAGAGAGATTATTTTTATCACCTTTTGCTTCATTATGTTGGGTATTTTTTTCCTGATTGTGATTTTTGATCGATATTTTATTGATGGTATTAATAATAAAAATTGAAATAATTGTTATCATTAAATGTCACATTTTGCAATTACAAATTTATTATATGTATATTTTTTATCATTTGTGTTAATATTTGAGATTATATTTAATTGTACAATAAATATACTTTTCTATTGACATATTTGTGATTGCGAAGTAAATAAAATGTCCGTTTAACGTTACTATAATGATAAGCTGATATTTAATTACGAAATTTGTTGGGTGACTATCATGCATAAATTGATATATTTCGTTGGAATTTATTTAATTAAAGTACAGGAATCATCTAACATATTTATGTCAATAGAACTTTCTTTCTGTACATGTCACATCAGTCACATAAATATAAAGAGAGTATGTAGGAGAGGAGAAAAAAACAATAAACACAGTAAGGATTCAAAGTTTATGCGAGAAGACCAGACATATCAATATATTATACGTATTCTGTTTAAGAAATCTAAAAATAATTTGTTAGTACTTTTTCTTCAATTTTTCCCCGAAAAATAAAGTAATTTATCAACATTAATAATTATTGTTCAATGTATTTGATATATGCTGTAAGTATGCCATATGAGGATCACGCACTCATAAAGCTTTCAAGATAGGAGTATGTACATCGATAAACATATTGTCAAATATGATAGATATTACATTATATCTATACGTAACTTAACTTTTTATTTATTTTTTATCAATTTATCGGGCTCGTAATTTGAGCAGTGAATTACAATGTTCGTTTCTTATACAATTTTCGCAATTCGAAGAATAAATTTTGTTTTATAATAACACAATATGTCTACTACAGTTTCCAATAAGTATCGCGCCAAGTACGCGCGGAGCGAGACCGATCGTGACTCATTTACGCGACGCAACGAGTTGCGAGTATAATTAATTACGTAGCATATAATTTATTTTCGATAATAAGAGGTCACAATTTAAATTAATCAAATTAAATTAATCTTGTAAATGTAAAAAATTTACTGTATTATCTAATGGTATTTAACAATTTAGTATTGCTTTACATTTTGCTTCCTCATAGAGGAAGCTTTGTTTTCGTAAAAAAAATTTTTTTTTATTTGTTTTTCTGAATGTGTTCAGAATGTTCTAAAACGTCGAAAAATTGTAATTTTAAAAAATGTCTGTATGTATGTATGTGTGTGTGTATGTGTGTATGTGTGTATGTGCCAAATTTACCGAAATTTCTATAACTCCAGAATTAATCAACCAAATCTTAACGAATTGTATATGAAATATGGGTAGAATTTTCCGGGGAGTGCTATAGAATGTATAGTTTTTCGTTATCTATTTTCTGGAAACCGATTTTTAAAATTTTTTTACCCGTAAGAATTAGAAAAATTAAAAAATCGGTTTCCAGAACATCGGTAACGAAAAACTACACACTCTATAGCACTCGCCGGAAAATTTTACCCCTATTTTATATGGTTTTAATACAAATTCGGTCCAATAGTTTTTAAGTTAATAACGTTTTTTTTAATTTTTATAATTCTTACGGGTGATGCACTCCCTGGAAAATTCTACCCCTATTTTATATACTTGTGGTAAAAATTCGGTCTAATAGTTTTTAAGTTATTAATGTTCAATTTTATCACAATAAAAAAATGGTGCAAGTAGAAACTTGCACATTGCTTCCTCATAGTTTTTAAGTGTGCAAGTAGAAATCTGCACATTGTTTACTTATAGTTCTTAAGTGTGCAAGTAGAAACCTGCACATTAATTTAGTTTTTAAGTGGGCAAGTAGAAACTTTCTTAAAATTTTTAAGTATGTAAATTATAAATTTGCACATTGTTTCATAGTTTTTAAGTGTGCAAGTAGAAACCTTCGCTCACAAAGCTTCCTCTATGAGGAAGCCAAAACAAATAAATAAATACTAATAATTATGCATCGAATAAAATAAAAGCTTAAGAACTATAAGTAAACAATTGCATGAGGAAGCAATGTGCAAGTTTCTACTTGCACCATTTCTCCATGTTTTTCATCAATATTGTATCATTGTGTGAAAGTAACATTCAATAAACTATATACAGGATTAATTACGCATAATCACATTAAATTGGGAGATACGGTCGTATTTATAGATTCTTTACGCAAAAATCACGACGGCAAAATCACTTTTTTGATATTTTGCCAGGTGTTAGACGAGTGACAATAGAGCAGTTGCGTTTGCGTGACATACATCACGAGTGTCGTGTGGCGATATTAACCAATTGCTAGCTAGAGAAAAAGGCATTACGTGAGGGGACCAAGAGCGAAGAATGTATTATCAATTTAAAAAACATGTGACACTAGTTATTGTAACTCGAAATCTTATTTTCTATTTTAATTTTATAGTGCGAAAAAATGTATGACGAGTTCTATACAATTTATCCTTCTCTTGATAAATCTTCTTTAGTTCTTTTTTTAAAAATGTGTCTAAAATAGAAATTTTTTAAATGATTATTTTAATTGTTTATTTTATTATTCAATCATTTGCTTTTAATTGTGCATTTTACATTACTTAATCTTATTTAGAATTGCAATTAAAGAAAGAGGAATGAGATAATACTAAATTCATTTATCATAAAAATAATTCTATACAACAATAACGAATAAGATGTTTGTATATTAATTTTAAGTTTTTGATATTATTTGATAGAATTTGATTAATATATTTTTCTTGATTAAAAGAAGAAAGGGTACTATTAATAAATATATAAAACGATAAATATATATATATATAAATTAAACATGTAAATTAATAATCAGCCGAATTAAATAAATAGTTTTTGATAAATTACATGAATAATTTAGGTTAATTTTTGAATTTTCTTTTGTGCAGGGGTGGTTTTCGATTTTTTAAAGTTAACTTACTTCTTTGGTGGTGGGAGAAACGTGAATATACCGTTGCAAAAGTTTTCTCAAAATATGCAGCAGCTCATCCGAATAAAGTCGCTTACATTTTCGAGGACACAGAATGGACGTATGAACAGGTAATATCTGACTCATAGACCGCTTGTATTCGTACATTTGCACCGCACCGTACATTTAGCACTTGCGTCGGTGATTGTAAAGACGAGTAGAATTAATTAACTGATGACATGTGTTATTACAACCGCTGTACGTATAGGTGCAAATTTTTGAACTTTAAATAAATTATTTAAAGTTCCTTGGAAAAAGATATTATTAAGACAATGTTTATAAAATTATTAAATTAATCAAATTTTAAGCGCAGAAATATTAGTTTACAAGTACTTCGAATATATCTTTTTCAATTAACGATGTACCTATTATATAAGAAATAAGAAAGCAATTAAGAAATACTATAATTTATTAATAAATAGAAAAAGCTGATCAAACTCTTGATTATATAGTTTTGAATTATATGCGTCTATAATAATTTTTTTACAAATATGCATAAATGACACACAGTTGGAGCACTACAGCAATCGCGTGGGACGTTACTTTCGCACCAGGCCATTTTCTCATTTTGATAGTATAGCTGTCTTCATGGAAAATCGTCCTGAATACATCGCTACCTGGCTGGGTCTTAGCAAAGCTGGTTTCGTAGCGGCTTTAATTAACACAAATCTTCGACGTGATGTACTTCTGCACAGCATTAACGCTGCTGGTTGCAAAGCTGTCATTTTCGGATCGGAACTTAAGGATGGTGAGTTCTTTGATTTGAATTGTAAACAGGTATTTGTAATTTAAAGAATTAATAGAAAATTAAAAGCCAATTAATGTAAAAAAATGTCAGTAACATTTATAAGCATATCATTATTGTTAAATTTGATATTTTATAAATATATTATTACTGTTAAAAATTATCATAAAATTCTCATTTTCTTACAGTTAATTCAAAAATTAAAAAGAATAGACGACTGATATAGACGACTTTCTTGCTAATTATAGAACATATATACACTCATCACGGAAAAAAAAGGTTTTGCTGCAACAGCAAATCTATTTGTTAAATATAGGACAACTAACATTTTTTGCTGCGAGAGCTAATTAATTTTGCAATAATAGCAAAACATTTTGTTGCAATAGCAAACAGTTTTGCTGAACTTTGCTATTGCAGTAAAAGGTTTTGCTATTATTGCAAAATTAATTAGCTCTTGCAGCAAAAAATGTTAGTTGTCCGTATAGTAGCAAATCCTTTTTTTTCCGTGATATACATACATTCTAACGTCAATATCTACGTTCTTAATCATATGATTATACTACTAAGTTAACCGTAACTGGATTTTCTCTGGCAAATACACTTTCTAAGTGCACTTTCTATTACATGAGTGGAAATATCTCTAAACTCGTTTGCATTGCACATATTATTAAAGCGTATCGTGTGCAGCGATCCGTGACATCAAGGATAAAATACCCGACATTGAGCTTTATCAATGGTCCGAGTTGGCGGACACGCCGATTTTGGAAGGTGCGATCAATGTAAATACGGAAATCAGCAGTATTGACCCTGGGTCTCTCTTCGTTCAACTTGACCATGTTAATTCCCGAGACAAATTGATTTATATCTATACATCTGGGACGACGGGAATGCCAAAGGCTGCTGTTATCAATAATTTAAGGTGAGGTTTCGCGGACTGCGATTAGCTATATGCAAAAAATCATTAGGATATTAAGTGTACGAACTTATCGACGAACATACTACGTGTGTGTGTATATATATATATATATATATATATATATATATATACACAATAATTTAAATATAAGATCTTTTTATCTTACGCATGTATAAGACCATACTGATAAAGAAACTAGTAATGTCTTTTAGATCAACGATTGGTGTTTTTATAGAATTAAATTCTTAATTTGTGCTTCACTTATTAACTATGTATTTATATGTTATTATTTATTATGAGTAACAATAAGAAATTAATAGTATAAAATTAGTAGTTTGGTCTTTGTCTTATTTTTTTGTTTGTATGCGTTTTTATATATAGCCACGCCTCGATAGTCGAAGCTCATCTAGCTGCGTGTCTACTTTAATAAACTCTAATAAACTTTGATCACAGACACTACGTTAATAAACTTCAATTAAAATTATCGCCAAGCTAAGAATAAATATCTTAAATACTACGTTGATAAATTCTGCTTAAAATTTTCACTAATTGTAAGTATTGAGGCTTAAATAGGAAAAAATGTATTTACTTATTATCATATTGTTAATAATATAGGAAATTTTACATTGTTCTAGCGTTATTAAAAGTCAATCCATAACGTTAACATAAAATATTTTTCTGCATTTATTTGTATACGTATTGTTTCAAATTGAAAAATAAGAATCATTAATAACTTGTGTATACTATTTTTGCGTTTCCAGGTACATGTTAATGACATGTGGCGTGAACTCGATGCTTAATCTACACTCGGATGATCGAATTTACAATTCTCTACCTCTTTATCACACCGCAGGTGGTATACTTGGAGCTGGCCAAGCACTCATGGGAGGCGTCACTGTCGTGCTTCGTAGAAAATTTAGCGCGACCAAGTATTGGTCGGATTGCATTCATTACGAATGTACTGTAAGATCACTCTATTTTTTTATATAATTTTATAGTTCTCTAATTTTTAGATAGTCATATTTTAGTATAAGAGTCAAGAGATATATATAAGAAATTGCAAAAAATTAGATTTTTTTTATTAAAAAAATCTATTTTGAAAATACTTATTAAATATATTTTGAATCTTTACATTTGCTAAAATTTATACCTTAAATATTCTTAATATTGTTGCACCCGCACAGTCTCCGTTTGCATAATTTTCTTAGTTTTTAAATAAAAAGGGAATTGACTTCCATCGTCTTATCATTTTTATGGAGAGATTATAATTAATTGTTACAAAGAATTTTTATTTAGATAATGCTGACAATAAAATCGATTAATATCGACTAATCAAGCATTTACATCGTACAAATTTCTTTAAAACAGTAATTTTTGTAAAAATAATTTATCAATCGTTCCAAAAGAGCAAACGCGTTTCAGAGTTCGAAAAGAATAATTGTAAATTGTCACAAATTATTATTAACTAAAAATACTATTTTTTGTTATTTTTAAAGTTCATTTTTATTTACTTACTTTTTAAATCTAATATCAAAAACCAAAAGTTTCCAAACAACTGACTGATTATATAATTTATCTTTGATAAGAATTTTTTAGTGTTACTGTATTTAGTTTTTAATTAATAATATAATACCTGATAAATCTGTTTTTCTATTTTATATTAAAAGAAATTGATGACACTGTTCTATAAAAAAGTCGGGAATTCCAAGATTTCTCAGTACCTCGACATTTCACATTTTTAATAATGCTTTCTAATGTTTCTTGCGTTTACAAAGAAATATGTTGAAAATCTTGTTTAATGGGACAGAATTGCGTCATAAGAACTTTATACTCTATTACATTCCTGTAATAAGAAAGGATGTAAACGAAGGATATATTCTCGGAAAATGTTATATATGTTCTGAGATTTTATCAAGAAATTATTAAAAATATCCTTCTTAAATTTATTTATATTTCACTAGTTCTGTAAAAAAATTTTTTAATAAATATTACAAGAACTAAATGTAGAATTTACTATTCATGTAAATTTAAAATAATTGTTCTTTTCCATTACTATTTCTAAAGCTGAATTAAAAGTTGTTTAAATCATCAATCTTTTAAAATCTGATGGCACTACAAATTGTGTCCAGATTAAAAAATAATTACTGCTGTATTTTTTTTATTACTACAGAAATCATCCTTTTTTTTACTAAATAGGATATTTATAGATCCTTGTATTGATTACTTACAACAATCGCTTTATACAGATAAAGCCATTAAATGCAACAATATATTATTAGTATTAAATTTGAAATATTTTATATTTATATGCTATTAATTTATGTTGATAGTTATAAGAATGTGAAATGTGTTAATTTTTACATTATAGTAAATTTTGAAACTATTAAGTTTTTAATATTCAACTTTAATAATAAAAATTGTATTTTTATTTTAGGTAGCGCAATATATTGGAGAGATCTGCCGTTTTCTGCTTACAGTCCCACCAAGCGAGTGCGATACGACGCATAAAGTACGGCTAATGTTTGGAAATGGTCTGAGGCCGCAAATTTGGGAATCTTTTGTTAAGAGATTTGGTGTGAAGCAAATAGGCGAGTTTTATGGAGCCACTGAAGGAAACTCAAATCTCGGTAACTTATCTGTTTAATTAGATTAATCTCAGAAAAATTTTGTTATTTAAATCCATAATCTTAAATATGATACATTTTGGGCACAAATAATAAATTTCCTTCTGCGTAAATAATAAATTTATCTTTGTAGGAATGATGTGTTAAAGTTTAGTAAATAAATAATTATTTACAATAATTAGCAATAACTGTTGACTTAATATTTTATAATTGTCAAGTGTATAGTTATTTTTAGAAATATTTGTATAATTTACAGTCAATATTGACAATAAAATCGGTGCTGTTGGTTTCATACCAAGATATGCTAGTAATTTGTATCCAGTTGCACTGTTAAAAATTGATGAAGAGACAGGAGAGTTATTGAGGGGGTCAGATGGATTCTGCATACCATGTAAACCTGGTATGTATCACTAAAATTTTATGTTACAAAAAATACGATAAAGAATTTAATATTTTAGAAAAAATTTTTTCCTCTCACGTTAATGCAACGGATTTAATTTTATTTATTATCAGTATATTAGAGTACAAGAAGATTTTCTATCGTGTCTTTTTCCATAATTTTTTAAAGAAATTGTATGCTATAATAATATCTCTAATATAATTGGATATTATTATGGAATACAATTTCATTAGTTCCAATTTATTATTAATAAACTTATGTTATTAAAAATAATAAATTCACAATAACATTCAACAGTTAAATATATATATATATATATATATATATATATATATATTTCAGTCAAATATATACTATATTCTTGTTATAATATTTTTAACACAATTGTATTATTTTTATATTATTTGTTTAGGTGAGCCTGGCGTTTTTGTGGGTAAAATTAATCCAAAGAAAGTGGTAAACGACTTCAGCGGATACGCGGATAAAAAGGCTTCAGAGCAAAAGATTATACATGATGTTTTCAAGAAGGGCGATCGCGTTTTCAATTCTGGTCAGTGTTAATATAAAACATAGCGCAATCTATTTACATGATTCATCAAGGATAATTATATATAATTTAATTGAATTTTCCGAACAGGTGATATTTTAGTTATGGATGAACTCGGATATTTTTACTTCAAGGACAGAACTGGTGATACATTTAGGCATGTAGGATACTCTTAATACAAAAAATTAACATCATACAATTAGATCTATTTAAAAATTATTACTATAAATATTTTTAGAATGTAATATTAGTAAATAAATAAGAATTTGACTAATTACATTATGTCGCTCTTGAAATTGAAATATTAGGTGGCGAGGTGAAAATGTTGCTACCTCGGAAGTGGAAGCCGTCATAAGCAACGTGATAGGCCTCAAGGATGCAACTGTATTTGGTGTCGAGGTAAATAACATTTAAATCCATTACTCACTCATAAAATAATCAGTTTTGCCTGAGAAAAATATAGAAATATATATAATGAAGCATAGTATCAATTCATATTGAATAAACAGTTGTTTCAGAGTTTTAAAGAAAATGTTATTGATAAAAATTTCTTATTATTCATAATTATGCGTTTGCAGGTGCCCGGAAACGAGGGTAAGGCAGGAATGGTGGCTATATACGATCCAGAAAATTCCTTGGACTTGAAGGGATTGGTAGGAAAATTGAAGAAAGTTTTGCCGAACTACGCCATACCTCGTTTTATTCGTATTCTGTCAGAATTGCCCATGACTGGTAAAGGAACCTAAATTTATTTAAACCCACTTTATATTGGATTGTATTTAATAATTTGTATTTAATAACACAATTTATTTTGTATACAGGAACGTTTAAATTGCAAAAGAAGGATCTCCAACAAGATGCTTTTGACATTAAAAAGGCAAGTTTTGTCCTATTTATTCTAATCCTTTAAAATAGAAACGATAGTTATAAGAATAATTATTTTTACAGGTTAAAGATCCAATTTACTTCCTCAACAATGATACCTACTTGAGAATGACTGATGAACACTACAATAATATCGTCGAAGAAAAAATTCGATTATAATTCTTCTTCGCGGCACACTTTTTCGCGGAAGAACGTCCTTTAATTTTAAGATAAAATGGGAAATTTGAACTTAGAATAAAACGTTTTTTACGATATTAAGTTTCCAGTGTTAGTTAAACTATATTTAGTGATCACTATTTTGTGAACCAATAAACTATCAGGCAAGTCTTTTTTTGCAAACGTGTGTGTGCGGAAGCACATGTTGTTTCAAAGAAGAAATGACATGAGGTATTTTCCATTAGAACATTTATATCATGACTGATACTTTATAATTTTTGAGTTACTTTGTATATTAGAATCATGACAATGTGACGAATATGTATTCCAGTGTGAATTGCAAAATAGCATAATAGATAATTCACTCAATTAGTAAAAAGATAAGAGAGAGAAAGAAAAAAATATTTTTTTTACAGTTATACTTTATATAGTTATACTTTTTCATAGATTGTACTCCTTACTTTATTTTATTTAAGTTTAGAAAGAAATAATTAAGACAAAAAAGAACAGTGTCCAAGAAAAAACAAGAATAACATCTTGTTCATTAGATTTTATCGTTAATTAATTGAAGATAAGCTTTAAATTGAGAAACATCGAAAATTTACACAAACGCAACGGTTGATATCTTGCTTTCTTTCTGTAGATAAAAATCTGTAATTGTAATGTCGACATGACGTAATTATAATATCTACATAAGTTAACTATAATGTTGACATAAGTTGTATATTAGTCGACTCGTGTTAAGTTAAACTTTGTTAACTTGAATTTTTTATATTTAAAAATCTCCATATAATTGTAAATTATGTCACTTAATCAGTATTGCATTACATCACGAATTAAAATTTGCCCGCAAATGGTAGTGAAATTTGTATGTTTTCTTATGCGTTTACATTTCTTTACAGAGTTATAATAACCGAAAAATAATATGGTAATACAATTAATTGTAGGCTCTCGGTTTTGTGCGCAATCTATATCTGTCTTGTAATTCTCATTATATAAGTAGTATACATGTGTTTCCATTTAAGATAATTTAACATAAAATTTATTACTTACACGTTGTTATTCTTGTACTATTAACAAATGACAATATATTTTTCAGTCTCTGTGAATATATATGTATACATATTCAGAGATAACATTTCACACACACAGAATTGTTGATGTCTATTTTTGAAAATGTACTATTGTTACATAAATAAAAAATGTTATCATGACAAAAACATTTATCGCAACAGTTTTACGTTTTTTCCTTTACATAAATGATTTTTTTCAAATAAAGACAAGGAAGACGTAATACAATATAATATCACAAGTAATTTCAATAAAAAAAGAGTATGGTTTTTAATTAAAATATAAATTAAGTATTATACATTTATATCTTTATATCTTATAGTAATATAATAATAACATAATAAAAAAAATGATCAGTTATCTTTATTATAGATAGATCTTCTATACCACATTTTTGCTGACATTGCTAAATTACCAATAATTATTGGCCGATTAGCTTAAAGAGATAAAACATACTGAGTTTATGTTAACAACTTTATAACTGTATTTGAGAGTTATGGGAGTATATATTGCAGAAAAATGTGTGTTTAGTTCTTTATAATTATTATTGTTATTAAAATTATAATTATTGCGATGAAGTGTAGAATCTTTTAACGAAACCTGGTTAAATTAAAAAAGACAGTTTTTGCATGATTGTACGACGTTATAACCATAAATAAATGAAGCATAAATAAGGCAATCTTATCGTGCTTTGACATGTGCTATTTAGATTATGTAGGCATGTTTAAAAATCCTTAGAACGTTTTATCAGATAACTAAATTTTTTCATTGTGAAAGATAAATTAGTATTTTATCAGAAGCATTTTTGGTTACCTTTATTTGTTACCCTTCAATTGTGTTTTAATATATTAATGAAATAAAACATTAAATGTTTTATTTCATAGGGTTAATATATGAAGGGTTAATATATGTATAAGAAATATAATAAACGTATCTTTAAATTAATTCGTTAAATAATATTAATATTTAAGAGGTCTGGAATTATAAAAAGCTTAATATTGACAGTGTGTTATTTCTCAGAGAAATAATTAGTCGGTGAAATAAATGAAAATTTGTCTATGTTTCTTAATATATTACTTTTTGTTCACCCGATATATTGTCTGGTTGGTTTGTGCGCAGTCTCTTGATCAGTGATACTCATTGTGATCACTTTTGCATTACTTTTAATGTGATATATGTCCATAATCAAGGGTATATTTTATAACAATGTTAACTTTTAATTATGCTATGATTATTACATAAGTAAAGAATATTATTAATTTTCTCAAGAATCTTACATTGTTTGTTAAATAATTTCCAAATAAAAACGTAACCGAAAGAATAAGTCTATTTCAAAGAGAGCATGGCATCTTATCAAGTTAATATAAATTATGTTATATATTTTTTAATAATATATAAAATGTAGTAAAATGAAGTAAGGAAAGAAAATATATAATTTTCTTATTTATATTTTTATACAATATTTTTATATTGTTTATCATAAAATTTTCTTCAATCCAATTTCGTTTGCGTCACAAATGGAAATATAATAAATTTGCTTATTAATTCTAAATTAAAAATTACTGTGATTATTGTATTGTGTACAGCTGATGTATCGACTTACCATTTCTGTTTGAGAACCTTCATATGAAAACCTTGCTGTTGATGTTCCTCGTGCTCCCTCCTGTAGTCACAGTTCGCAGTTGCTCCAATGTCGTAGACCGGTGCTGTCGACATCGCTGTCGTGGAACGAATATCTAATATATAGTGTCAAGAAGATATTAGCGATACATTGCATTCAACGTTACGGTAATGTTATTATATTATAATAAAATTATCTATCATAACAGTAATTATTATCGACAGTGGAATTTGCCCGACGACGTATTGATGTAGGAATAACAGCTGGCATACGAATACCGAGCTATTTGCGCGCATATGCGAAAATATAAGTTATAAATTTCAACTCATTGCATTTTTATTTCTTTCTTAGAACGTTTTATTTTGTTTTTGCTCGCGGTTTTAAAGCCTGATTAATATCTTATTAACGTTATTACACGCTAAAATATCATGTTAAAAATGAAAGAAACCTTCAAAATCTTTTATCAGGTAATTAAATCTTCTCTTATGCGAGCGACATAATTAGTTTTTTATCAGAAGAGCCGTGCTTAATTCATCGTTGCGTATAGGTACTTGCTTTCGTATATAAGCGAGCGAATTATTGTTAAGTAAAATATGAATTATGTTTAAAATTTGACAAAACTGAGTTTATAGTTATTTATTACAACGTGTATATAAATTACAAGTCATTTATTACATTTTGTTATAATGTAATAGTATCATAGCAGTTTTAACTATATATGGGGTGCGAGCGAAATCAAGTGAGAACAATTTTCGTGTTAAAATAAATCGGAATTGTATAATTTTTTTCGTACTTTGTTTTCAAAATAAACAATTTTGAAAATCTATCAACTACAAGTGTACTTAATTATGCCTCCACGGATCTTGCGCTATAAACTGCTATTTTTGTTCGTGTTTATATGTTTGTGGACATCGGTAATATCACGATTTATTTTCTATAAGTCTTATCATTTTGCTTAGCTATTAGTTTCTGCTAAGTTTGGGGTGAAATAAACGAGCTACTTTCAGAGAGAGCATTTGCTCCACTTTTTGTATTATTCGTCTATGAGAGTGCCGATTCGGCTAACGTTGTCTGTGTAGTAGCGAGCTGCAGTGGATGCGTTATCGTCACAGGCTCTTAAAGCAAGAATCATATCAGTAAACTCCCTTGCTATCTTTCCATCGCGAAAACTTGGCAAAAACTGATAGCTAAGCAAGATTCTGGACCTCTGGACTGATAGAAAACAAATCATGTCGATGTCCACAAACATAAACACGAATAGAAATAATAATCCATAGCAAAATCCATTTGTTGAAACATAGTCAAGTATACGTGTATTTGATAGACTTTCAAAAATGTTTATTTTAAAAACAAAACTTTTTGAAAAAAAAATTATTCTACAATTTTGATTTTACTTTGACATGAGGAATTACTTTGTTCTCGCTTGTACTACAGAGAGAATCCTGTATATTACAATAAAAATTATACTATTGTAAGATATATTGTATTCTGTAAGAAAATTAAGCACAATAATAAATAATAAAATATTCTTTTGCGGCCTATATAAATTAATTGCAATAATAAATAAAGAAATATTTTAAAATTTACGTAAATTCTGAGAATTACTTTTGATAGTATAACAAATAAAATTTCTTTTTTTTTTATTAGTTTTACAGTTTTAGATTCACGGCCAACAATGGGAGATAAATTCCAATTCTCTATAGATCGTGGGGGTACTTTCACTGATATATACGCTAGATGCCCTGGAGGGAAAATCCGAGTTATGAAATTACTCTCGGTAGATCCTAGTAATTATAACGATGCGCCGACAGAAGGCATCCGTAGAATATTAGCAGAGGTATGTCAGAAATAATTAAATATTATAAAAAGATAATTTTACAATTTTTATATCATTTAGATCTTATTAACAAAAAAAAGTGTTATAATTTTTTTATCTACAACAATGAATTGCAGCCAGTAGTTGACAAGTATGTAATTTGTAAAACCGAAGCTATAGTAAAACTGTAAATTAAATAAATTGTATAAAAGTTGCGTGAAGAAATTTGTGAGCGAAGATATAAGATACGATAAGATAATATTAAATTGTATTACACAGAATAGCGTAATCCAATATTTTGTACAAAATATCTTATAAAATTCTTGAAATTATTTCTAACATATTATATATATATTACAAAATGTTTATTAATTTTAGGAAACTGACGTTAAAATGAATGGCACAATCGACACTTCGAATATAGGATGGATCAGAATGGGAACAACAGTCGCCACTAATGCGTTATTGGAAAGGAAGGGCGCGAAAATGGCGCTTTTAATAAATGAGGGTTTCATGGATCTTCTGTACATCGGTAATCAGTCCCGGCCAAATATTTTCGATTTGGTTCGTATAGTTGAATTCAACAGATACTTATGTTCAAAGCGTATATCGCTTTACCGTGAAATATATAGCGAAGAAATTTATAAGCGTATTAAATTTATCATTTGAATCATCTTTTGCTAAATATTTACAGGAGATAGCGATGCCGCAGGTTTTGTACAAATATGTAATAGGAGTAAAATGCAGGGTAATTCCTGCTCTGCCGGGAAGTTGTCGTATGGAAAACCAGTCGTGGCGAAGGGTAAAAGGTTCCACCGGCGAGGATCTGTTCGTTATTCAAGAACTTGATGAGGCACAATTGAAGGAAGATTTGAAAACACTTCGTAATTTGAAAATAGATAGTCTCGCTGTCGTTCTGGCACATAGCTATACGTTAGTAAATGCATCTGTTTGAATAAAAATTTTTTGTAACTAAAAATTTTTTAAAATTTTTAATTATTTTCTAGTACATTCTGTTTATAATTTGTTTGAATTTCAATCAGACATTTATTTTAATTCTGCTGTTATATTTTTACGATATAGTTATGCAGCTGACGAGATCAGAGTTGGCGAATTAGCGCGAGAAGCAGGTTTCTCACAAGTGTCTCTTTCACACGAGGTAATGCCAATGACAAGAATGGTTCCTAGAGGCTTTACAGCGTGTGCAGATGCTTATTTGACGCCACACATTAAAAATTATCTACAGGTAATGTTATCTTTATAATTATACATATATGTATATATAATTTGGATTACTTTATAATTACTTGTACAAAGTCATTTTCTCTTTCTCTCTCTCTAAAATAATAATTAAAATATATATTTAAGATACGAGTTTCTATTTCTAAACTATAATAAATAATTTTGTAGACTTTCTCTTCGGGATTTAAAGACAACTTGAAAGATGTGAACGTATTATTCATGCAGAGTGATGGCGGATTAACACCTATGAATTCGTAAGTCTATTTTTGGGGGTCATTTTTAAGGATTTTTCTTATTACTCTATAAAATTAAACAATATTTTGTTTTGTTGGCATATTAAAGTTTTAATGGATCACGTGCTATACTTTCTGGACCAGCTGGTGGCGTCGTTGGGTACGCGATGACGACTTATGGAAAGGAGACTAATCTACCAGTAATCGGGTTCGACATGGGCGGCACATCTACTGATGTAAGTCGATACGGAGGAAGTTATGAGCACGTTTACGAGAGCACTACGGCAGGCGTCGCTATACAAGCTCCGCAGGTATCTCTCTTTTTTAAAAATAAATATTATTATAATGTTTAAAATACATATTGAAATCTTGGTCCTTCCTAAAAAAATATTAAACTGCGTTTTCTCGTGAAGAGTGTATTTTGCTGAAATAAAA
The DNA here is from genome assembly GCF_030848795.1 of Temnothorax nylanderi. NCBI lineage: Eukaryota > Metazoa > Arthropoda > Insecta > Hymenoptera > Formicidae > Temnothorax > Temnothorax nylanderi. Next base: position 602,825 of record NW_027249154.1, on the reverse strand, counting down.
AATTGGGTTCAAGTTGGATGTCAATACAGTTGCGGCGGGAGGTGGGTCGATGCTTTTCTTCAGGTCCGGTCTCTTCGAAGTCGGACCTGAGAGCGCGGGGGCCCATCCTGGACCGGCGTGTTACAAAAAGGACGGTCCACTGACCGTAACGGACGCCAATCTCGCACTGGGTCGCTTACTGCCCGAATACTTCCCCCAAATTTTTGGCTCTGAGGAAAACGAGCCGCTCGACGTATCTCGTACGTTGAGTATGTTCACAAAACTTACCTACGAGGTAATCTCCTTTACACATTACACAAAAAAATATCTTTATAAAAATATATTTACATTTTAAATCTTATATTTTGTGAAAGAATAAACTTTTCTCTAAACATGAGAAAAGATTTATTGTATTACTTTGGACATACAAAATAACCGTATATGTTACAGATCAATGAATTTTTAAAGAAGGATGAAGCAATGTCGATCGATGAAGTGGCAATGGGGTTTATCAGAGTCGCGAATGAGACCATGTGCCGACCGATTCGCGCTCTGACTCAGGTACAGTTAAATCGAGCTTATTTTTTAGTCGACGTTCGTTTCTAGCTTTTGCTGTGACGCAACTGCATTATTATTAACACGATAACGCACCGTGATTGTTCTTAAATCAGCTTCAGTTTTCTTCTTGAGATAGGCAAAGGGCTACGATACTTCGCGTCACGTCCTGGCATGTTTCGGCGGTGCCGGAGGACAACATGCCTGTGCAATCGCTCGATCGTTGGGCATAAGTACGGTTTTTGTCCACAAGTATGCCGGCATTTTGTCAGCTTACGGAATGGCATTGGCAGATGTTGTTGAAGAGGCACAAGAACCAAGCGCCGAAACTTACAATCGCGGTGATTTATGATAACAGAGAATTCTCTTTCTCTCTCATTAATTATCTCTTGCGCGTTCCTTCATATTGATATTCTTTCCGCATTTCTACAGAAAACTTCGCCCGCTTGGATGATCGTTTGGACGCGATGGAAGCCAAAGTCAGAGGTAGACTTCGCGCACAAGGATTTGCTGATTCTCAAATAAAGACGGAACCATTTCTACACTTACGTTATGACGGCACTGATTGCGCTTTAATGTGCACCCCTACAAAAGAAAATTTAGCGAGCACCACAACTAGACACGGAGATTTTCTCACTACTTTTCTAGATAGGTAAGCGTTTGATTGGAAAGCAGTTCTCTTTTTAATTATACTTATTAACAAACTATTTTAAAATTATAATTAGGTATAAGACAGAATTTGGCTTTACGATACCAGACCGCAAGATTTTAGTCGATGATGTGAGAGTTCGAGGAAGTGGAAAAACTGAAATTCCTGAAGATCCCACATTACCTCCTTCACAAGCTTCGCCAAAAGCTGAAAAAGTTAGATAAAGAATGCAGATAATATGTTAAATAGTTATTAAACTATTTTTTCTTGTATCCAAATCAAATTTAATTTTTGAAACTTAATATTGAACTTTATTATCAATCAAAGATAGTTCAGAAATTTTGAAAATATGAATTTTCTAGACCACTATGGTGTACTTCGAAGGTGGCTATCAGGAAACAGAAGTCTATCAGTTACCTTTGTTATCCCCTGGAGATATTTTACGTGGTCCCGCCATTATTATGGATAGTTTGAGCACATTATTAGTGGAACCAGACTGTACTGCGGAAATCACTTGTCGCGGTGATGTAAAAATCACGATTGGGCAAGGTCGACGAACGAAAGTCACCACTGATCTCGATAGTATTCAGCTCAGTATCTTTTCGCATCGTTTTATGAGCATTGCTGAACAAATGGGTCGGTACGTACGTCAGTAAATAATTTCAACGTTTTAAATACAATAATTATTTTTACGGTGCTTTTAAAGATGATAATATATATTTTTTCAATTTTTGGCAGGGTACTTCAACGAACTTCAATCTCCACTAACATTAAAGAACGATTGGACTTTTCGTGCGCAATTTTTGGCCCTGACGGCGGTCTTGTTTCAAACGCACCTCATATCCCGGTGCATCTGGGTGCGATGCAAGAAACCGTGCAATACCAGATGAAAGCATTTAATGGAAAGTTCACGCCGGGAGACGTCATTCTCGCTAATCATCCATTAGCAGGCGGTTCCCATCTTCCAGATTTGACAGTCATCACGCCAGTATTTTACAGGTTTGTGCATTCCCTGCGTTCTGTATGAAAACAAATTTTAATGGACGGAAACGTTACACGAATCTTATTATAGACACGATGCTTTAACGAAAGGAGAAACATTGCTAATATTTTGAAGCTAAATATTTTAATTTTCTCTCTTATTTATTAAACAATTAGTAAGTATTTTGACAAAAATTTTATATGTATCATAGAGATGTGCCTGCACCGGTATTCTTCGTGGCCAGTCGTGGTCATCATGCTGATATCGGTGGTATCACGCCGGGCTCTATGCCACCTCATTCAACGAGCCTGAGTCAAGTACGAGAGAACATAGTTCCGTTTTGGATTTTAAAAGAATTGTGTACGTAAAAGTTGTATTTTTTTTTATAGGAAGGCGCCGTCTTTAAAAGTTTTCTGCTAGTACATAAGGGAGTATTCAGAGAAAAAGAACTAACGGATGCTTTGATGGCCCCAGGCAAAATACCGGGAAGTTCGGGGACCAGAAATCTCTCGAACAACATCAGTGACCTCAAAGCTCAGATCGCAGCGAATCAAAAAGTAATTTTTGATCATTCATTTAAATTCAATCAAATTTACATAAGTTAAATATACATAAAATATGATTACTTTTCTGTAAGGGTTTTCAACTGGTAAACGAACTGATTGATATATACAGTCTCGAGGTAGTTCAAGCATATATGGATTATATTCAACGCAATGCCGAAGTTGCCGTTCGAGAAATGTTAAGATCGATAGGTACGAGAATTAAAATGCAAAGAGGAAAAGAAACCGAAATCGATGCCGTCGATTACCTTGATAACGGTAGTCCCATCAAGTTACATGTGGATCTCGATATCAACAAGGGTGAAGCGGTTTTCGATTTTAGGTATGCTTTTAATTGATATTTGCCAGTATTTATGATAATCGTAATTTTGCTATTTAATTTTATCAAAGACTGGTCTTATTTATTATTGCTATACATTTCTCAACGCAATATATAACATTTCTTTGTTCTCTAAATAATAATCTTTAAAAAATACGATATAGTATTTTGCTACTTTTCTCATTGCTTTTTGAAAAATTCTATTTTATAATAATTTTATATGACATATTATAAATTGTAGTAATTTACAAGATATTTGAAGACAAAATCTAAATTTGCAGTGGAACAGGTTGTGAAGTATGGGGTAACTGCAACGCGCCGCGTGCCATAACTTTGTCTGCGGTAATTTATTGTTTGAGATGTATGGTGGGCCGTGACATACCATTAAATCAGGTACTGTCCTCTTGGATTTTCTTAGGGAAATCTAACAGTAGAATTGATCTCATTCCATTTCTGTAGGGTTGTTTGAAGCCTGTGAAAATAATTATCCCTAAGGGATCGTTACTCGATCCCTCGGATGATGCGGCGGTGGTTGGTGGCAACGTCTTGACATCTCAGCGTATTGTTGACGTAATCTTAGCAGCTTTCGAAATTTGCGCGGCGTCACAGGGTTGTATGAACAACGTAACTCTCGGCACTGAGGAATGGGGTTACTATGAGACAGTTGCCGGTGGCAGTGGAGCAGTAAGAAGAAGAGACTATAAATCTCAGATATATATTCGAGTCTTGAAATGAGTTTTAATTAATGAGTTATTTAAATAATTAAGAAAATAACGAGCTATCTAAAATAATTAATTGAGAAAAAAGATTTTTTTTTAATTTTATAGAATTAGAAGATATAGAAATAATAATTATTATCTTTCTGTACCACATAAAAGTTAATGTATATAAGATAAAAAAAGATATAACATCTTCCGTCTTATTTTAGCTTGGCGGTATATATATGGTATAGATATTTCTTTAGCAAACATATTTGTGTTCCTCAGGGACCGACATGGCACGGCAGAAGTACCGTTCACACGCACATGACCAACACGAGAATCACAGATCCAGAAATACTCGAGCTTCGCTATCCAATTATACTTAACCGCTTCTCTATTCGACCTGGAAGTGGTGGTAATGGAGCTTATATCGGTGGCGACGGTGCTGTGCGTGAAATGATATTTAGGTGATTAAACTTTTTTAAATCCCAAATTTCTATACATACCATGGACTATGGCTATTTGTATAAATTTTTCTTTTATTAAAAAATTATGTTATAAATAAAAAACAACTGTGTGCAAAAAATACTTTTACTTAAAAGTTTTTTTAAATATTTGTTCGCAGAGCTCCGATGACCTTATCTGTATTAACCGAGCGGAGAGTATATCATCCACCTGGATATAATGGTGGTGAGGATGGAGCATGTGGCTTAAATATTTTGGTGCGGGCTGATGGCAGACGGATCAATTTAGGCCCGAAGGCTGCCGTTCCAGTTTATGCGGGGGTAAGCAATTTTAAATAATATCTTTGGCAAAAACAATATATCTCACAGACTTTATTAAAAAAGCAATATGCTCCAAAGTATATTATAACAAGTTATAACAATTCATTATTTTACCATAATATAACATTAATTAAATTTATGCACCCTACAGTTTGAACTATATTAATTATAATACATATTGGAGAAAGTAAATTTTATAATTAAATAAAAGAGGTAATAAATCAAAATCTTATCAAATTTGATCTTAATACAAACTATGGATGCTTTATATACATAAAAATAAAACAATACTTAATTTTCGTAGAAAATGATTTGTATCAATTAATAAATAATGAATTGATACATATCTGTTTCTTCTGGAGAAAAAAAAATAAAATTTAACAAATGCGCAATTAAATTTAAAGGATAGCAGAGTGGCGAAGAAATGGTTTTTATAGTTTATGTTAGCTCGTAAAACTGTATCCCGGTAAAATAAGATCTGTTGTGTGCCACACTATGTTCATAGTGTGCGCGCAGCAAGAGGTAAAATAATTTCTTTTGCGGCGAATGTATGAGTATTATTAGATAGTAGGAAAAGGTCGCATGTGGACATTTAAAATTCTTAAAAACGGAAAACTTTCGATGTATCATTTTTTATCAAAACGAATACATGAAGAAACTTTTTTCAAAACTATGCAATTCTATAAGTCCGATGTAATCTGAGAGATTTATAGTTTTATTTCAAATTCAATATTATATACAGTCAAAAATTTAAAAAAATTATTTAGAAATAGATATGTCAAAGAGAAAGATAGTACATTTTTAAACATTTTATAAAAATTTAATAATATTTTATGTTCAACATAATATTTAACATTTGACTCGTACTTTTACATATGTATATCCTATCTAAAAAAAGGCATGTTAAATCGATACTCGCATCTCTCGTGTTATAAATTATAAGTTATAAATACTCATAAAATGCTATAAATGCTCTTTTAGCTAAATCTTCTCTTGTCAAACTTTTCTCTTGTTTTTATTTAAAAAAATGGAGTATTGTACATTTGGAAAAAATACATTTGGTTTTTATAATGTCTATTTTCTCAAGCAAAATAAAAAAAATTTAAGACAGGTCAAGTAAAGATAAAAAATAATAAAAAGAAAAAGCGATAGAAATTACACGAAACTACACTGTGCATATCAACTAACACCGAGCTTTGCAAAATTTCTTTTCGCATTTATCGGAGTATGAGAGTTTACGGCGGATGTGTATCCATGCACGTTTCCGCGAATATTTCAGTAGCAGTTAGCGCCAAGAGCATAACGATTACCATATACAGGTGTATATACCGGAATTTGCTAATTCTTTTGCCTTTCATTAGTGTATTATACTTGTCTTTGCAATTTACTCCTCGGTCTTTTTATTTAATCTGCCCTGCAATAAATTAAATAATTATCAAGAAAATTTTTACTTTTCGTTGTACTAAACAATATTTACATAGAAATTCTTTTAATAATTATCCTACCTTTAAAATGATAAATCCGTTTTATAATCAAGTAGTAAATATAAACATAATTTATTGTTCACATACATATCTAATAATTTTTTAAGACTCTCTATATATGTAAATGTGACTAACGTATTTTGCTTTTTTTGTGATTTGTGCTATAAATCTCGATTAATATGCGATTTGATTTTATGCCAAGGGTAAATGCAATTTTCCAAAAATTTTGATGACGTTATTTTGCGGCACGGTATTGCTTCAGAGTTTCGATGGAATAGTTTGCAGTGGTTTGGTCAAAAGTTGCACTGTGTACATAGCCGCGCCCACATGCAAAAACTCGTAGCAGCGTAACGTGACTGCTTCTCGGTCCTGGTTATCTCTTCCCGCTGCATTTAATAATTATAAACTCGTAATTTAATAATAATAAATTCAACAGTCGTCGGTTGTCTGAAATATTGTATGTATATGTCTTTGTACCCGTCAAACCATATTAAATATTAAAGCGCGCGCGGTAAACAATTATGACGGAGTATATCTTTATTTGTAATAGCATTTAATATACAACAGTAATACAAATTATAAAATAGACAGCAGCAATTATTATTTATACATTTTATGTAACACACCCGTTTTATCTCAAATATATATAATGGAATTATATAAAATAAAATTATAAAATATATGTGCCAATTTAAAGAAAATTAAGTACTTAAAAATTGTATTAATTAAAAAAAGAACGTAATCTTTTAAGACATAAATTGCCTCTTAGCTTATTTTGGTATTACCAATATGATATTTTCATTTTAATAACATGCAATTATTGTTATTACGAAAGTTTAGCTAACAATTTCTCATCAAGTTTCAATTTCTTCACAGGATAAGTTTATTATGGAAACTCCAGGTGGTGGTGGTTATGGTTCCGTTTACGAAGAGAAGCAAATTGAGAGATCTTCAATCTGTTTGAAAACTTATGATTCTCAACATTTAAAAACAAGATCTGCATCAAAATACAAAGATTCAAAATCTAACAGCAGTCTGCATAGTTTTACAGAACGCGGAAGTGTATTTGAGTACCGTATGGCCCAGGAATCGGTTTAATAAAACTCACAATTATTATCATAAACGCGACGAATTTTAGTATAGAAAACGTATCTCGGAAAAAACGAATAAGTTGCAATAGTAGATTTACGCTTCAATGCATAAATTTTTATTAATTTATAAACAACATTTTTATACATAAATAAAATATTTTTTTTATTAGTAACATTATCTGTTTTAAATCAAATCATATTTGTTCAAAATTATATCTTGTTTTTAATTATATCATTGCAAAATTGTTAAGAAATGTTATTTACTGTCATATTTTATTGTGTTAATAATATTTATATTAATATGCGTTTATAAGTATATACATATTGTTATGTATTATTGTATTAAGCATTATATACATATATACATTTTAATAAAGATGTTGCCAAATTCTAATTTTGTATATCACTATATTTATATTTATAATCTTTTTAGTACTTCTCGTGTAATCCCGGCTCCTATTTTAGTTTTTGCCATTCAATTGGTACCATCACTTCCAAGTCGATTGATTCGCATTCTCGAGAAATCGTCAATTCCTAGAGAAATCGAATTTCTCTTTGCTATGGTTAATTTCCTCAATTTGCCAATCCGTTCGATTTGCAGGTGCAAGATGGCTGCCGTTTCATTTCCGGCAGGAGTAATTATTGACCGAAATGTCACTATGCTGACCTACATAGCAGTGGAATTATGATTGCATTTCCATAAAACGTTGTCCAAGATATTCTAACACTTTGTTAACGAAAGATTTTCCTTTCGTAAGTTTTCATGTGAAATATGATAATAGAAATATGCGAAATATCTGAAATACGTTTGTATTATTCTTGTAAAATTATTTATATGTTTTAGGGGTAAATAAATATAAATATTAAATTTCATCAAACAAAAACATATTACAATTAAATATAGAGAAATGTCATCTTTAGTCAGACTGGATCTTGATAGCCTACAAATATATTAAAGTATATTTCATGAAATTTTCAACATATTTGTAATTATACTATGTTTTATTATATTTTATTAATTGTAAATGCTTCACAACGATACGCACGGCATAGCACAATACACAATTAAAAAGATTAATAATAATTGTATTAAATATATGCAATACATTTTTAAGAGAAGATTCGTTGCTGTCAAAGCTTTTCAATTTTTAAGAAAAAAATTAATAAAAGTAAAACAATATAAATTAATTTTAGTTCTTACAAAAAATTTAATTAGACTTTTATATAAAATAAGTATAAAAAGAACTTATATCTAACCATACAAATTTTTAACTGTTTTATAAGCTCAAGTTTTTTATTACCTTCTATTTTCAAAATTGTAAAATAAAAAACAGAATCAAAGCTCAAATACCGGTATTTAAGTGACTTGTAAAGCTTCACCTGCAATTTAAACAACATGAATGAGCTTCTGATGTCATTGATACGTACGTAACGAGGAAAATCTCGCTTTTTCAGAGATAGTGAATTTTCTTTGAACGTTTGCGAAAATTGCTGCTGCTGTTGCTGCTCTGGGAGAGCATGCAGCTACAGCTGATTAACGCTTTGAAATTCCAACTCGAGAGTCAATCCCCATTTTATTGATGCTGTAGAGAAACTTTCCTGTGTCGCCTTTTGCACATGTTTTTTATTTTGCTTTTCTTTCATATGCACGGAGAGAATTTTTTCTTAAATTTATAATTGAGAATGAAAGCAAAGGAGCTTTCAATTTTATTGTTTTATTTGTAGAGAATTGTATCACGCGCGGCGCATCTTTATTCTATGCAAAGTACAGAATTTTATCGCATTATTATTTGTACAATGTACATTTATGCAAATTATCTTATTAAGAAATAAAGATAAGAATTTAAGATCAAGAAATTGGAGCATTAATTTATCATGATTTTTATGAATAATATAATAAAGATTATATTTATGCGTTAATCAATTTTTCAGTTAAATATATATATATATATATAACATTAGTAAGATTTTATGAGTAGACATACTTATGTTCTTAATTTAAGCGTAAACATATCGAGAGAGTAGCACCGTAAACTGTGCCGTAATTAAATCCACATAATTTAAACATTTCTAATGTATTATAGAACTATAACTATAGAAGATATACGAAACATGTTACAAAATTGATAAATAAGAAAACATAATTTATGCACTTAAACCTTTGATTCAGTTGCATTTTAGTTGAATGATACTTCTCGCAGTATACTTGCATCCCAAATTTTACTCAATGGCGAGGAAATAATGGCGAATAAAACTGAAAGGACGCGTTCTTCGATGAAAGTATCCTTTTCACGATAATATATATCATACTGGTTCGGAGGGGGGAGGGGGAGCGATTACTCCCGCCACCAAATAAAAGCGAGGCAGAACGCAGAAGATAGTGTCGCTCGTAAAAAAAAGGGCGAGACCTGTATCCGCGACGAGAGTCACTATCGATCGACATTTCGCTACGGGATGAAAATCGAAGTAGATACTTCGAGGAGAGACAAAAGCGCGCGGTACACAAAAATTTCCGAATAAGTTTTACGGTGCATGAGGTTCTTACGAAGATCGCGCTACCGGAAATCGGCACTATTCTCGAGAGGAGTCTCATCTCATCGAGATTTCGCAATTTGAAACTCTTACAGCACATCGCGTTCTTTATGGATGCAAGAGTTTCTTCTTGACTTCAGTTCCTTGCCAGTGGATTAGGATAATGTTTTCTTCTCCACTCTGTGCTGTTCGGCGATCGTATAAAGCTATAATACTGGATACGCGGTATTATTGGAACGCGATTCCTATTTTACAGTTTTATCACTCTAACAGAAATTACGATGCGTGAAGTTTAATGTTCTGAATACGGCCATAATAAAAAGATGAATAATGTCTATGTTGAAAAAAGATGCATTGTTTAAAATATTTAAAAATTGCAAAAAGTATCCAAATTTCATAAACGCGAACAGCTTAGTGTACAAAGTTAATTTTAAGAGTTTGAGAATTTGTGGATGTATCAATGTTCCTAGAATTAAGAAATAATAATTCTGTTTTGTTATAGAAATTGCTGCACATTCAATATATTCCAAAATTGTAACTATAATTTATTCGATTTGCAAAAAGAAACGCATAATTTCATAACTGTACATAATATAAATGTCAAAATTTTAGGAATTGTATTTACACTTATATATAATTTAATTTTCGTGGATATTTTGCGATATGTCTAATTACGCTGCAACATAGCCGGACATAAAATATCAAAAAGTTTCGTCACGTAGAGCGTTATGTGGAGGCGTCGCAACTATACAACTCATCAGAGCGCATTGAGCAGGACATGAGATGCAGAGCGGAAGTGTTTTCTCTGTTTAAAACGGTCCTGACGGTTGAACATCACGTTTTGGACATTCAGAAAATTACATGCGCGTACGCAGTTTGATATATATGAATTACACGATGAAAGCGCGAAAAAGCATATGAAAAGGTAATATATCTAACAAAAAGATGCATTAAAAAATGCAACGACTTGCATAAAGGATCATCGGCGATGAATCAGCGCATTCGCGATTCCCAGCAAGTACACAAGCAGAAATTTATCCAGTGTTCTGTGCTATGATCAACTCACAGTAACCGTAATTATTAATTCAATGATTAATAGAGGAATATCTGTCTACTATGAAAATAATTATTTACAATGCCATTTAAATGTCGCCTTTAATACAGTCATCCACTTTTAATATCCATCAATTTCATTTTAAACTTTTTGTGCACAATCAATTTTTTTAATTCGTGGAATTAGACAAATTTAATGGAATTAGATATAAATTTTCAGTAACTGAACTGATCAGTTTAGCCTATGTTCAGAAAAAATTCGGTTCAAATTTGCCAAGGAGAATCCATCTAAAATTGAAACCGGAACTTCTGTGATATCCTGTATGCACGCTGCATACAAAGGGTAGCACATCGAAGGGCGACGTTGCTTCATGAATACGGTTGTAGTCACGCGCGCGTTCTTGTAGAAGTTATGCGAGGAATATACGCACCGACGATAGCTGTCCCGGTTCCATCTCCGGCATAAATCACCGGCAACAGCTCACAACAAAAACGCGGAAGAACCATGTGTAGTCGTTTTGCCGCCTTCGCATTCGATTTTCGTGACTCAGCTCTATCCTCTTTTGCGTAACGGTGTTGTCTCCAACAACAGTGATAATGCGTTGAAAGTGCTTCTAAGGCTCTGTTGTCGTTAAACATATTATTCGCATCTCGTACACACTTGCAGAGTCATTCTTATCCCTGATTTTTAAATATATAGAGATAAGTAATCTTTATCTTTTTTTTCTCTCTTTCTCTCTCTCTTTTCATCGTGCTATTTTTAATGAGTCTCCATTAGTGTTAAAGTACAATCATAATTACGACAGTGGAAAATAATTCCAAAATACCCTCATAACATACGTATATACATTTAAGTTATAGATACTAATCTATGAAAATGTATCTTTTGTTATTTTATTTTGTGAATTTTATATTTCTCAATGCATTTAGCTTACTTTAAATAAAAACTCGATTTTACGTTCAATTTTAACTAAAGTATACAGTTTTAAAGAATACACTAGTCTCTATTCGTATCTTTATTCATGCTATTAATGAAAATTATGCGTAGCTGACGTCTACACAAAAATTGGCGTAGCAAGACTTGCGGAAACTAGGACAGTGTTATGGATGTTACTTTAATATGCGTCAGGATAATGTAACAACGATACGAAAATCGACCAGGATGCTCGCAAAAGCATTGTTACGCGGATGACTTCCACACGGTCGGCTTTTTTCTTCGTTTTGCTCCTTTTTTCTTCATTTTCCGGCTATTCGACAAAGTGTCTCCGGTATAGCTTTATTTTTGCGAGGTTTTGCAGTTTTTCGATCCGCTTCACTTTCAACTATAATCACATCGCAAGTCCGTTTTCACAAAAAAGCAAGAATTATAAAGAGGATGCAGGAAAATATAACGACACACTCATTGTCAGTGGCACAGAAGTATTTGGAAAATATGCTGATATTTTTGATACTTCTTTACAATCCCAGTTAATCGTCGCTATTGCTGCACAAACACTAAATATATGGGTGTACTACAACTAATGTATGAGCTCTCTTTTTAAACAAGTCTACAATTAATTAAGGAATGAAAAATAATTTTATCGATTTCTATATTACGATATAGATATCTATGTATATCGTACGATATATCTATGAAAGAAATTAGTTGAAGACAGTATCATATACAAAATGATTTCCATATATGTGAAGGATGGAAACAATTGAGAGATGTGTGATCTTCATTTGAATCTCTATTAAAAGTTAATGTGCAATCGTTATTATTATAAGGAGGTTAAAGTTTTAATACGTGTTGTACAAGTGGATTTATGGATTTCCGAGAACGTCGTCCAACATGAAATTTCCTTGGACATTAATGAAAAATCTGAAGTTACCTAGGTGGAATTTTGTACAAAATGATTGTGGACAGAGCTGGCAATTCACTTTGAGAAAATTAGTGTTTAATTTGTCGGGATACAACAAATACGGGCTTTACACACACGACATCATCTATTATGACGATCCCGTCGTAAGCGAAGCACTGCGTCGAATACCAGAAGAGGTACTGGATGCCAGAAATTTCAGGTATAATGAATTTAATGTAGATCCCAATAATAATTCACTAATAAAAGCAATCTAATAATAAAAGCAAAAGTTATCAATATTTATAGATAACTATATAAAACAAAGAAAATATACAAAGAACATAAAGAGCATATTTTTATACGTGTTATAAATACACAAGAAAATAGAAAGAAGAAAAAGTTCTCTAATTTTCTCTAATATTTAATAAAGTAACTACATTGCAATCAGATATGATTTTACCTTAATAAATGAGATTTAATTGAAAAGACTCTGTCAACTTTAAATTAATATTTGTGTTTTCAAGTTAACTGATGTAAAAGATTTGCTGAGCACAGCATGGTGTTTCGCAGTTACACATAGATTCTTTATAATTTATAATGCATATGTAATTATGTGCCGGTCGGACGGGAATGACGTCGGACGCAGCGCATCGCATTACGCTTCAAAGAACTTAAGACGCCTCTTTCATTAAGTGCTAAATTCGCTTAACGAGGTTTCTTAATTTGAGACTTGGTTAGCATTCGCGATAGCGTTCTACGAGCAACTTACGCGATGGGGTCGCCCTACTTCCGGCATTCGCGTTTTTCTATGGCCGGTCTCGGAAATTTTCACCGTCTGCAAATTAACGCGAGAGATTCCTGTACTCGTTTTTACGTTTACAAACCCCGAGAATATTCTGCGACTACGCATCAGTTGATTTTCCCGTTATGCCACTCAGGCGCTTCTCGAACGAAGGCACGTAACAGTTTTGCATGCTTTGCAGGCTCATACGCGCTATACAACTGAGTTTCCTGAAGATATATCTACCCAGGGAGAAATGGGTCACGTACGAGCAGGATATAGAGTATCGATACCTCGGTCCGTATATGGAGGAGATCCAAACTGAGCAAGCTGAGATAAACGAATTTGATTACCACAATTACAGAGATAGTGATTGACCAGCTAGTGAAGTGAAATAAGGGAAGGTTTCTATAATCCTCTCGATATATACATATATTATTGAATTAAATGTGAAAATGCTGTTATAAGTCAATTTCATGTGAAGGAAATCTGTTAATAATAATTAAGTAAAAAAAATGTAATATTCTATATTATTAAAACAGTTCTAAAGAATAAAAATATCTTAAAAAAGCCATTATTTAAATAATATGTATGTTGATGTATAGATGCAAGTTTCCCAAATAATATTAGAAATAAAATATCCTATTAAATGAACATATATGTTTAAGAGATCGTATAGATTAAAATGTTTTATTTTACTGGTATGCCAAAATTTATTCACATATTTCTTCCTTTCATTTGCGTTTTCATTTTGTTACTTGCAAATTTGACTTCAATTATCACTTTAGGTCCAGAGGTGGTTAGCAGTTGAAAGTTGTTGTTTCAACCTGCAAGTAAGTATAGTGTTAGTTGTTAGAAGTGAAACTTCGGGATTCACGAACTAAACATCAGATGTGAGAGGTCAACCGGTTGACTGATTCTCAAACACCGAGCGTTAACTATTCTGTGATAGCTTGTTTACGTTGCGGTGTATTTTATCTCGTGGTTTTTAGAAAAATAGAACTCTGTCAGTGAATATCAATGTGATACAAGTCTAATCATTTATTATATGTATCGTACTTTAAAGTTAAATAAACTAAATTTTTTACTTTTATATATTTTTAAATCAGTTTAAATGCAATTAATATATAAATAATAATGTTTATATATGCAATAAATTTTTTCTAATATTATACATTACGTAATTATACCTAATAAATAAGTACCATTTTGTTTTTAATTGGTTCAGATCTTACAATCGTAAATTTAGAATAAGAATTGTTATCGCAATAGTTGAAAGTTGAAATAGATGTTTTTTTCAATGAAAAAAGCTATAACATTGAGAGCCCTTTAATTTGATCGATGTCGAAAACATATCTGAATGCAATATGCAATTTATAGCCCGACAAATTTATAGCGCATCACATTTCCTCCATTTGCATGCGCATGTTACATCGAGAAACGCATAATTCACGGATTTGTTTACGCGAAATTTACGACGAATGGAAAGAAAAACTTAACTTCGCTTTGCATAGCATAATAAATCGACGTATATCGTCATTGCATTGATTTCCGCACTTTTGGACTTCCCGTTTTTGCAAATCAGAAAATTGTTGTTTCACATAAACGATGTACTTTCATTCTGATAAACTCATTTCCGATAAAGTTTTAATTATTTATATTGTTCATTTTTAGCACATACATATTCTTATTTTCGTTATATTTTATTCGTTATATTTTATTGTCTTACATCTTTCTTACATGTACATTTAGAATCTTTTATTTTAATTTTAATGACATCTTTTTCTAATCAGTTTGAAACACGCTCTAGATAGTCTCTTTATACTCTTTTATAGATTTTGCGGTTTTTATTAATTATTTACATCAGCGATATAATTTTTTGTTAATAATATATGTTCTTTGAGGACTTTGCTCAGAATATAAATAAGTCTACCTTACCCGTTCGATCTCTCTTTCACAAGAAATATCTTCTCGAGGCACGTCGATCTTCTCGCAGCGAACTTTTCTTATTTCTGGTCGACAGAAGTTTCGCAATTTTCCATAATTTTTTTTCCCTTGCAAGGGAGCGAAGACATCCTGATATCCGAGTCCATTTAACGTTCGATCGGGTGTTGGCGAATTACTGTTCCAGCGCGGCAGCGCGAGCGTCTAGGTCTGCGTTTAGGGTTTCCCGTGAGGAAAGAGTTAATCGCAGTAACGCACGACTAGCGTCGACTTTACGAGTTAAAGCGAGTCGTAAAAAGTTCGTCGCCGTGGTTCCCGCACTCTTATCCCGAGTTACCCAATACTTGGTAGTTCGCGTTCTGAATTCTTTATGATTTCGCGAGCCTCGCGGAAATGCCCCACGAATGAAAACGCGAAAACGCGTTTACGTTTGTCGCCGATAGGAGTATAGTATTCACGGTGCACCTCTTCTCGCGCGAATGGTTTTGCATAAATTCAAAAGCTACATCAGTGTGTATGCCGTCACAATTCTTTTACTTCGCACTTCAGATTACGAGCAATTTAACGAATAAAATCAATTTGTCGCTATCTGATTTTTACGATTCAACTATATTTATTATTATATAATAGATTCGTTAAATTTTGAAATTTTTATTCGAAAATTTTCTTACTTGACTGGTCGCTATCAATCCGTGGTTGATGATGCTGGGAACTTCTCGGAGTGGCTATATACGTCATCGGGCGTTCCCCAAGGCTCTGTGCTCGGGCCACTTTTATTCTCTCTGTTTATCAACGATATAGGAGGGGTATTACTGCATGCACTTCATATGTTATTTGCCGATGACATTCAGGTTTATCTCTCATGGCCAACATCCGTCATAGATTGGATTAATCTCTAGGGATGCAAATGCTATTTTTAATTATGCAGAATCTAATGGTCTGAAACTTAATCCGTCCAAATCGAAGGTGATGATTTATGGCAGTAATGCTTACGTCAGGAATATTGACCTTAGCCTTCTACCTCCCATTACGGTAAACCAGGTACCTATCCCTTTTGTTAGTGAAGTGAGGAACTTGGGAGTTGTTTTTACGCTCACTCTGTCCTGGAAGAAGCACATTTCGCATGTATCGCAGAAATGCACGGTGCGTTGTACAGACTAAAATTTAACAGAAACTCTATATCCACCGAATTAAGAATTAAATTGGTAACGACGTTGATTATGCCCCATGTAGATTACTGCTGCCTCGTCTATCACGGTTTAAGCAATGAGTTGAACACGAAGCTGCAGAGACTTGTAAATTGCTGTGTACGTTACATTTTTGATCTCAAACGTGATGAACATATTACATCGTACAGGCGTCGGCTGGGGTGGCTCTCGGTTGAGAATAGGAGATTGTATTTTCTTGGCTGTCAGGTTTATCGTATCTTGTTCCTGCATTCTCCAATCTACCTGAGTGAGCTTTTCACTTCGCCCGACTCATCGCTTAGGATATCCGAACGCCTTACTAGTTCGTCGCAGACTTTTCATATACCGCTTTGTAGAACCGCAACATATTGGAACTCTTTTCGTCTTTCTGCAATACGTTTTTGGCATTCTCTTCCTAACAACATAACATCTGCACCCTCTCTTCCCTCCTTCAAAAACCTCCTCCGCATGTATTTATTTGCACCCGAATCTGGTTAACGCATTGGCTTCTTGGTTATCGGTGCGTATTCAGTGGTGCATTAGTATCACTACCTAGTTATATAATGTAGTAGTTGCGTTGTACGTATATTTATAGTTATATTAGTTAAGGTTTATATTATGTATCATTATCAAGTCTACATACAGGCGGTTACCTTAGCTCGAGTTATATTAAGAGTCATCATATTTACACTAAGTTACATCTTGCTTTTTCTTTTTCTTTTTGTTGTGCTTCAGTTTTTAAGTATATTGGATGCATTACAATGGTCCATTGTAGTGCATTCAAAGTTTCTTGCGTTTTATCTATGTATCTGTGATTTTGATCTTTGCCCTTTAGCAGATGTTTGGGCATAAATAAATTCAATCAATCAATCAATCAATCAATCTCTCTCTCTCTCTCTCTCTCTCTCTCTCTCTCTCTCTCTCTCTCTCTCTCTCTCTCTCTCTCTCTCTCTCTCTCTCTCTCTCTTTATACACGGTTATTATACATTATATCATTATTCATTATCGCGATTATCCATTATTTCCTAAGAAATTTTGTCTTATGGTTAAAGCACTAACTAAGCGAGAGTAAACAATAACAAGGTGACGGCTGACTCATTGATAACATGGTAAGCTGAAAATGAATTTCGTAATAATCTTCAAACTAATTCTTAGATTACCGCTCTGTGAATTTTCGAAATAAAGTGCCATTCTCCCCGCGCTCTCTATTTTTTCCTCTTCTTTCTTCCTTTCTTGTGCAAGATTATGCGAATATATGAGTAATTGTCTGGAGAACCGAGAGAGAGAGAGAAAGAGAGAAAGATAGATAGAGAGACAGGGGGGGAGAGAGGGGGGAGGGAGAGAGAGAGAGAGAGAGAGAGAGAGAGAGAGAGAGAGAGAGAGAGAGAGAGAGAGAGAGAGAGAGAGAGAGAGAGAGAGAGAGAGAGAGAGAGAGAGAGAGAGAGAGAGAGAGAGAGAGAGAGAGAGAGAGAGAGAGAGAGAGAGAGAGAGAGAGAGAGAGAGAGAGAGTATTCGCTTATTCAGCCAGAAACAACGCGGAACAATGTTAATTCTCTGGTCCCTTGGACACTTAACACGCGCCACGCTTTCAACGACCGGAACTTCACTAAGGCGTCTCTGAGAGCGTCGGCGTTCATTCGATAACTCGATAGCTGTAACGACGACGCTTCGGATAATCGCGCTGACAACGTTCGCTTCAATTGCGTTCGCTTCATTTGATTTGCCTCTTTGTCCGGCTTGCGTCAAGCGCGAGGCGTGTCAAATTAAGGCGGCTATCGATCCTCTCAAATATTTCGGCTAAGTAACTTTAGTCTCTTGAAGGTAGAAACTGTAGAAAGATATCCAATGGAAAAAGAAAGACTTATTGTAATGGATGCCTTAAAACTATAGTAAGATTGTTACAGTTGTACATCTTCTTTTAAGAGAAATAAGAACCATAAATTAAAAAGGGGGGGGAGGACAAATAATATTAATACAATATTATATACGTATAAATAATAATTTATCTTACTAATTAATATATAAAATTGAATATATAAGATACATAATAAGAAAATAATAAGAAAATAATAAGGAAATATACAATATAATAGAAATATATTGATTGGTATAGAATTGATAGGATTGGTATAGGATGTGATAGGAGAGAGATATCCTATTATCCTTTTCTTATTTTTTAACAAAAAATCTTTTGATTAATTTAAATTTTGTGTTTTTTTTAAATGCGATTGAAAAAAAGATTACGCAAAAATTTACAATTGGAATTAAATTTCAGTGTAGCAAAATTAAGTTGCAATGATAATGCGTGCAAAATAAGATACTTTGTATATGATAAATTTTTCATCTTGTCTTTGGTCAAGTAACATCATCGAGTTCCTGCCATTATGAAGAAACTTCGACTTTCTTTCAGCATAAGGTAATAGTCGTTCATTTTAAGCTTGTTCATGAAGTTCAGACCTGTCTCATCAAACTTTCACTAAGAAACTGCCTCTCTAGACACGGATGTAAAACTGTAGAGGTACCAGCAAATTATGTTGATTATATAATAGAACACGTATTGTCTTTAAAATATTTTCTCGAACAAGATCAGCATCTATCAATAATATGCATACATTTTGCACAGATTATTCTCAGATTCTTTGGTTTTTAAAAACACTTTTGTAAGTGATTGCAGTAAAATGGTGAAGTAATAAATATAAAAGCTTTGCCAGTTTTTTATTATTTTTATGTAACTGAAGGTTACTCCAACTTTCCCGGAATGGTTATAGTTTACGTTTGTATAAAGCTATGTATCTTATCTGAGATGAAATACATTTTTATGCGTTGGAATTATGAAATATCTGATTAGAGTTCCCGTCTGACGTGAGAAGGAATACTGTATATTTTTTTCCACCAACGGAAATGACTGCTTAGGGAATTGCGCGACTGAGGGAGCATTTTAATTTTATCCACGTTGAAGAGAAGGGATCTGAACATTATCTAGCCGCGTTCTTCTAAGTAAAAATAAGCCTCGTTTATTTATTTCGAATTGTTTTATATCACTCTTGTTAAACCCCAGTGGAAACATAACGCAAAGAGCGGATTATAATTCGAGATAATTTAATAATTCATAAAATTGTGCAGACAAAAAAATATAAACAACAGAAAAAATTCTAATGTTAATCAATAAAGTAAGTTTGATTAATAATAAATATAACTATTGTAATTTAACAAAATAATGAAATGTATTCGAAATTATTAACTACTCTGTTACTTTATAAAAATTTATTGTCATATAAAACAAATTGAAATATAATTGAAATATAATATTTTCTCCTCATTTTTATACAGAAAATTAGATCTGAAGATTTTATTTTGTTTTCAATAAGTAGTTTAATTTAACAATTGCTTTTTCTGATAGCAAACTTTTTCATATTCTAATTAATCTCTCGTGTGGTGACTTTATGAGTCTACGTCGACAGAGATGAATAGCGCTGTCCGTGAGAATATGCGACAGCCATTTTATTGCAAAGCGCATCCAAGTTGCGGCCCCGGAACCAACTCGCTCAGAGGAACTGGTGCTCGAATTACTTTCAGTATCCACATGATAAAATATACGCTTTCTCGATGCTCCTGTTGGCGTTCGTGACGACAAAGTTTCGCAGACAGCAGAGCATTTAATTTGAATAAATAGGACTAAGAGGATAAAAGCTCTCGCAGGCGCGACGGTAAGGACGAGCAAATGAACTAATGAACTTCATAGAGAAATTCGTCATCTTCACAAAATTGCGAGTATTAATCGCGAGTAAAAATTACTATTACTTCATGCGTTCCCCGATAATATGGAATCTAGTTATCGGCATTAACATTTAGCCGGTGGCGTAAATATTGCAAAGCAAT